>NW_025221248.1:2093756-2360762 GCF_014066325.1 Apis laboriosa
CCCACTTGTTTACCGTGCCATTTGTCACTTTACTGGCAAGATTCTTGGTCCGGGAGGAGGCCACGTCCGTTCGAAATTCGAAACCATTCCCTTTCCAACTTCCATTTTCCGCTTTCTCTCTCTCCGTCTTTACCGTTCCTCCCTCTTTCAACCTCTCTTTCGACGTTTATTTATTTCCTTTCCCCCGTTTCACGCGGTCATGAATGTTCCCCTGTTGTTCCTCTCGCGATCGCGATTCGCGAGCGTCTCGCTCTTTCTCGCGCTGTCTTTCCCTACCCCCGTCCCGCCTACACTCCCATTTACCTCCCGGTTATGGATATTATTAAGTAATACCTACGTTGCGCGCGCGGCCACGCGCTTGGACGTGTGTGCGTGCGTGGTTGCGTGCGTGCGCTCGACGTGTGCATGCGCGTTGGCAACGCACGCAGGCGAACGGGAAAGCGCGGGTTCTCATCTCGATTTTTGACGCTTCGACGCACGCAATGGGCCGCGGCGCGATACGACGACGCGGCCTTTCCTTTCCGCGGCCGTTCTCCGAGAAAGGGAACACGGTAGGTAAGGTCCCCGGAAGACGAGACGAGATGTTTTCGAGAGGGTTTTCGAGGAAACATTGTTGGGTCGATCGATTTTTTGACAGATTGATTTGCCAAGGTGGGAATATGAATTTGATAGATTATTGAAGTTGAAGATCAAGAGAGAGATGGAACGTTGACGGTTCTTTGGACTGTTTCTTGCATTTGATGTTCGTTTCGTATGGTAGGCTTTAAAGGATTTTGCAATATGAGAGTTAGTTAGAAGAAGTTATATTCGAGAGGAGATCGAAACCTTGCGATCCAAATTTAGGAGAATGTCGGGTAAATGTTTAAAGACGGATAATTGAACGTTCAGACGTAGTTTCCTTTTTTAAGTCGCTTCTTATATCGATGCTAAAAGTTATCTTTTTAACGGGAGTCATTCATATAAAAATGAATTATACGATTTTCGTATGGAAAAGGGAGCTTGGATTAACTTTAACAATTACTTTTCTTATTGATAATACATTTGAAAACTGATCAACCGAGAATCGTGTAAATAGCACAATTTTAAAAAATTTATTTTTAGAGATACACAATTAAAATCAACTTCTTTCTAAAACGTTTTTTAATTATATTATTGGTCGGATCATCGTCGATCGTTTTCTCATTTTCGATAAATATTTTTGCCCCCAATTTTGTTACTTCGTGTCGTTGACTTTTCAACGAAAATCCTCGAATGGAATCGTCAATGTGGATCGCAATTAAAAAGACATAATTCGAATTAGAGCGCATTAGATCCATAGGGACAGACTCGTAATTTCTTATCTTCTAACGATGGACTCGTGATGCAAGCGGAAATACCCACGTGCCGCGATGTGAAACGGGAAAAAATTTATCTGCAAAATAGGTAGTACAATCGAAACTGTTGTTAACGTATTCCTTTCGCGATTGTCGACTAGAAATAGCTTTATGGCCGGGACGTTACTTCCGATCGAAACGATACATATATATCTGTCATTACTTTCGCATCTGAAATGCAATATATACGTATACGTGTGATTACATTGTGAAAAAGAAAAAAAAAAGAATTCATGTTCTCGTCGTTGTTTGCGCGAAAAATAAGTTTTTAACAATTTCTTGCCGTGATCCTCTTGCGCCAATAATTTATAATAACACAGTTAGACACCTCTTTTCTAAGATTTTTCTTGCAATTCGTGATTTCTTTTTCTTGTTTAAAAGTTTATTACAACAAACAAAAGAAAAAAAAGTTTACTCGAGATTCTTTCTACTCTTTGCAACAAAGTCAACGAAAACATTTCTAATCTTATTCTACGATCTGCATTATTGAGGTCTGAAGGGAGTTAACGTGTTTACTATGGGATAAGGTACGTTTAGGCGCATTAAAATTCTACGAGTGGAACGTGTAATCGAAATGTTTTAACCGTACAGAGTTAAAAGAAAGAATTTTAAAGAGATTGGAAGTACACGCCTATTTTCTGCCACTTCTTTTAAATTGCCTATAATTATCTTTCAATACAAGACCGATGAAACTATTAAACTTTTAAACACACGTGGCCACTCGCCCGAACGCGTAAACAAACGTTCGTTCCGCTTCTCGATTTACGATCGCAGATCTTCGTAAAATATTTCCTTCGATATTCAATCTCGATCAACTTTTCTTCGCGCGAATAAATCAATCGAACGTTTCCATACGTATATAGAATGCAAAACAAAAATTCAAACAAGATTCAGAGAAACGAAAAAATCTCTCAACACTTGCATACGTACACCCTTCATTCATACGTTTCCACCCCGACGAAACGTCGCCCTAACAATTTATAATACTCCCACTCCCCACCCCACCCCATTAATCTCGTCACCTGTCCGCCTGATACCGATCGACACGTCGCCTTGAAAAGTCATCATCCATCTTACCATGATCGTCGATCAAACGGGACGACGAAACTCGCGCGTTTAAGCTCGATGCGCGAGGGTATCACCTGCGTGTTCCTCCTCTATGCAGCAGAACAACAGCAGAAGCAGCGGCGGCGATGCCGTAATAACGCCGTCACGCTCGTGCCAGAACCAAAGTATACGCTCGGTGTACACGACCTAAATAAGATGCGATGCCCCCCGGGGCGAAAGTAATTCACAGACACACACACGCGTGCACCGGGGATACACACGCACACACACACACACGTACGTGGTTACACCGGCTCGGGCTATAGTTTACGAACTGCCGCAGGAACGCTTTAGCGTAGAACGCGACCCGCGTTTTTCGAGAAATAGAATACGAAATAGAATCAATAAGATAATTGATTTATAGATGAACGATACGATTGGATAAGTTTTAATCTCGAGATCGAACATCGTACTTTTTAATTTCAGTGTGAAAATAATTTTGATGATTGTGTTTATGTATTTCTGATTCAGAGATATATATATACGCGTTTGGATATATATCGAGTCGCATGGCAATTAGCCGATGAGAAATGATTACATTGATTAGGTATCGTAATCGTTGGTTTATCTTATCGATGTCAGTTTTTGAAAATGCCTCGTGGAGAATAGGTTTGGAAATGCTTCGATAATAAGATCAGATAATAATGGGTGCATTGTACGTTTTGTCGGAGATACGAAGTTGTAGATTCATACAAAGTCCCTACTGCGAAATTACAGGCTTAACGAAGATCAATCGCGAATTTACGCGTTACCGCGAAACAGGCATGCTAACCGCGCGATAATGCATAAAGCATAGAAATCGGAGGATCGTTGGAAATCGACGATGTAGAGATCGATCGATCTGTTATCATTGATCGGTCTCGTGATCGATGTTTCGATGCGGAAAATTTTCGTTCGAAGGTGGATAATTAGACATCGAGGGAATAAATTTAATTCCAGAGCGGTGAATCGTTCACGGAATTAAAAGTGTTTCCTCCGCCACGGTGAAAAGAAACCGTAGAAAATATTCAAGTGGCGAAGCTACAAAAAGAAAGTGAAAGCGTTGTATCGGCCGATATAAACCGATCGATATTTCGCGAAAAGGAATAAGCCACGAGGGCTCGACTGAAAACTATATCATCTCGAAAGAATTGCACGTTGGACAATCAGGCGGATAAGCAAAGATAAAAACTACGTACGATATATACCGTATCTATATCGGATCGTAACACGGAGAGTTATTCGTAAAAACTCGTGCGCATTGAGTCGCGAAAGGGGTTAACGGTTCATTATCACCCCATTTCATCGATAGAGGCGTTGCACACCGTCACGGAACTCGAGCAACAACACTCGGCCGAGGGAATGTATAGCGGAGGGATAGAGCGGTGTACAGATGTGTATCACCGTGTGCACACGCTATATAGATATATACGTATACACGCGATACAAACGTGCATGTTGGACGGGACGCGTGGCGAACGAGGAGACCCGCTAGCCGCGTAGAATAGAGCGAGAAAAGGGGGAAGAAGAGCGTGTGCGGAGGAGAGGGAAAGAAGGAACGAGGAGTGCATCGAGTCAGTGGGCTAGTGGGGCCGGCAGAATGTAGCCCGTACTACGGTACACTGTCTCCCTCTTTATCTCTCCCTCGTTCCTTCCGTTCTTCCTTCCTTCCTTCCTTCTTTCCCACCGTGCCCACTCTCTTTCTCTACCTATCCTCCTTTGTCCGACGTACCGTGCCTATGCCTCGTCCTTCTCTCCTCTTTACCCGTGCAAATCGTATATAATAGCGGGTTCGCTATTCGCTTGTTGTGTAGGTCGCGTGCAACGGGCTTCTCTTTATTTCGAACACTACGTATAAACGCGTGTACGTGTTATATACGTCCAAAATCGTACGTGTACGAACGAAATATATATATATATATATATATATTCGAATCGTACACAAGAATGTATATATGGTGTTTTTCCTTTTTTGCCCGATTATACAATGATACCGACTGCGTGCCAGTGTCCACGGGATTAGCGTGTCGGCGTGTTTACCCGTGCACTAAATATAGTAGCGATACGGTTCATTAGTGAACTCCGGTGTGCACCGGTCGTCGTCGTATTTACGTACATACGCGGTACGCACATAAGGGAGTCGCGATTTTTTTTTTCTTTTTTTTTTTGCGCGCGCTTTCGTCGCAGTTATTGCGTAACGTACGTGGCCGTATACATCGAGCCACACACGTGCACATCCCTGTTCGCGCACGAATCACGGTGACACAGTTCATTACACGGGCTCACTGTGTCGCCTATGTATATGTATAAGTGTATATACTCGGCTCCACCGTACCAGCGCGACGTAAATGACGAACACCTTGCATGTACAGAGACCTCTTCCCTCTCTCTCTCTCCCTCTTTCTTTCTCTTTCTGATGTATATACCGTCCATATACAGGTGCACACAAAAAAATCGCACGTACAGAGTGGTTTGAAATTCGCGATATAACTGGAATAGGGGAAAAATTGTTTATGTAATAGGAAACTATAGTTTTTCAATATAATTGCGAACTATTATATTCAATTATTATCTGTACTATAGGAAAGAGATAAAAGAGAGGATTAAAGGATAGCAAAAAAATTGTCTACTTTATCCTGGATTTATATGAAATCTCGCTTTTAATCTATCTTTTAATGCAACGAATAATAGAAGTCAAGAAGGCGCGTTCATTCGTAGAAAAGGATAGTTAAAGCGATACTTATTAGAATCGTAATTTTGATATACGCGTTCCTTTGGTGACGAGTCCACCCTGTATATCGGATGACTTGTATACACCCTGGTGCACATTTATTCTCGTTACATGCACAGAGATGTGTACATAGCGAGTGGAGTCGCGAGTGTGGGCACATCACCGCGACGCTTCCTTCCACGGTGGATCCCACCCTGCCCTAGAGAGGCATGGGCAATGTAAAGCGGCATGAAAGCACGGAATAGGCTTTATGTCGGTGGATGTGCTCTCCCAACCTGTCTCTGTATGTGTATATATGTATATGTATACATATTCATATACACGTCTCTGCGTGTGTGAACGTGTGGACGAGTATATAGGTGGGTGGGTGGATAGGCAAGGCAAGGCAGGCTCGGCTGGTGGTCGCTCGGTTGCGAGGTTCGCTCGATAGCAAAGTGCGGTTCCCCTCGACACGAGCTCCTCTCGTACTTGCAACGCGGCAGGATTAAAGGGGAACAGCCCGTGTACGGAAATGCAACGATCGATGCGCACATGTCTGAATTTTCGTGTCAAATCGTGACCGATCGACCACGTTCTGCGGTTATGCGACTTGGGGCTGTTTCATCCCCGGCAATTCCATTCTTTACTTTTCGCGATTTCCAGGCAAGTTTTTTCATTCTTCTTCTTTCTTTTTTTTTTTTTTATCGGCAGCAAACCATTCGACGAATTCTATTCTATACCTTTCCTCGAAATTTTCATGGCAGCTCTCTTCTTTCCGATCCTTTATTTGTTTCAGAATTTTTATATTTCTTCGTGAAAGTTAGAATTAAATTTTCATGCGATTTCAAAAAACATTTCTCTGCACACTCTGAATCATCGGACGGTAGATGGTGTTGATTTATGTAATAGGAATAAATACGAAGGACAAGTGTAGCAGCTTTTCCTTTTCTATTTCTATGCTCTTAATGGGATGCAACGTGTTAATTAAATTCGCGATTTAACGGGTGTCGGGCGTTGGTGCACGACGCAGACAAGTGCACGTAGCATATGCGAATAGATGAACACGTCAACGTGTCGAACACGATACCCTCGTCTCGAAACACGTGCGTGTCGCCTCTGGTTTATCCTATCCTCTTACACCTCTCACTTCTCTTCTCGCGTGACTCTCTTTTTACATCTTACGTACTACACGTGGCTCGTGTAATTGTTATCTCTCCCTGTGCCCCTGCATCACGCGATTACTCCCCCCGTTCTTCCTCGTTCGTGCTTTCCTCCCGCACCAGGGTATATTTTCGAAACTGGGGAAGGGTAAGCGGTCGAGAGAAAGAAATGGAAGAAAGTATATACATAAAGTATATATTATAAGATAGCCTCGAATTTTAATTGTAACGCAAATACTTAGGAAACTTGAAATTTCATAGAAAATTCTTTCTATAAAATAAAACTTTCTCTCTCTTCCACAATCCACTCCTAGAGAAGGAATTTTATTGAAAATTTATTTTATATTATCCTCTCGACTCGCGACCCCCCCTCCCCCCCCTTATAAATCTAAATCTTTTTTCGTCGAAATCGAGCGCGAAATCCTCCCCCGATTCGAGAAGCAGTATCGAGAAGCGAAACGGCGATGAAACGAGGGATCGATTTGATGCAAGATGCTGACGAGACTGTTTGCAGATCTTGGAGACGCCTGTGGCGCCATGTCACGCGAGGTGCCGGCAACGAAAGCGGCAAAGAAAGCAAGGGGCACGATCGTAACGTGGACGACAACGAGTCGGCACGGTGTTCTTCGGCTTCGCGGCGATTAAGGCCTGGGCCGGCCGATCGGTGGGACGTTCATTAGCCAAGGTGCTGACTATACTAATAACAGTAGAGAGGTGATACGCGGTAAACCGTGTCACGCAGTGGCGTAGGTCGAGTCGGGGTGGCGTGGAGGAGGAGGAAGAGGAGGTGGAGACGGAAGTGGACGATGACGATGGACACGGTGTTAACGTAATACCGGTGAAAAGAGAGGAGAGAGGACGCGTTTTGTTGTTGCTGTTGTTGTTGCTCGTACGCTTGATGATCGGTTCGCGATACCGAAAGTGATACATCTCTATATATTTATCTATAATAATAATAATAATAATAATAATAATATTAATAATAATAATAATAACAATAATAATAATAATAGTAACAGTGTATATTAAAAAAGAAGAAAAAGAAGAAGAAGAAGAAGGAAGAAGAGGGGGTTTCAACAGTCAGTGCCGTTTGTTAAGTGCGTATAAAGAAATATCGAGCTTAGTAATTAAATCGGTAGGGAAGTAGCAAAAGAGTGTAATTAGCGGGAAAAAGAGAGAGAGAGAGAGAGAGAGAGAGTTAATTTTCTTAACGATCATTCGACATCGATTCGACAATATAATATTTAACGACGACGAAGCAACTTATTAGCTCGGCAAGCACCGGTCGACAAGAGTTAAAGAAAAAAAAAAAAAAAAAAAAAGAAGAGAAATAACACATAATAATCGCGAACAAAAAAGTCGAAAGTTCTGGGTATCCAAGGAAAGAAAAAAAGATATCCTAGCCTAGTAATTATTAATAATAACAGTGGTGGTGCATCACGATACAACAAAGCGCGATATAAAATAATAATAAATCAAGGGAGAATCGACGATAGGAGACACAAGATTTCGAGTGATACATGGACCGAGATAATATTATTCCGTGCGAACACGTGGAAACACCGGTCGGAACATCCGTGGAAATAGCCGTCGAGCTCGACGAAGGCGTCCTCCGTTCGAGTGGCGTCGCGGAGCGCCGCAGCGGATGTTACGCCGGGCTTGGAAAGGGCGCCGGGTGATCTACGGTAGTAGCAGCCTGGAAGTGACTAAAGGCCATCACCACGGCGTTCAACATGTTCGAGATGTGGAGCGCGGTGAGTTCCAAGTTGGAACACTCCGCGACCTCCTCGGGCTCGCCGTTACCTTTGACCTCGCACGCACCGCAGACGCCCCATACCTCGTCCGGGAGCATAAAAGGTAACGAAAAAGCTCCGTTATGCTTTCTATCTGTGTGTCTATATAATAATAATAATAGTAATAATAATGATAATAATAATACGTGTGCTCTTGCGTACGTGTGTGTGTGTGTGTATGCGCGTAAGTATGTCGTATATAGAAACGTTACGTTCCCACGACGACGATTGTATACGCGATCTTCGAAGGAAAAAGAATCACGCGTGTACGGCTCGTGATGGCCTAACGTGAATTTTCTAATTCCGCTCGTGTCGGAGAACCGTTGCACGGGGCCGAGCGGAATTGCCGTGAACCGAGTTTACATAACGTCCTTTTCAAGAATAATACGCTCCTGCGTAGCACCTCAGCTTGTTCCCTGGCTACTGTGTGTACACAAGAAGATACGCGTGTGTGCGTGGTTTCTTTCTTTCTTTTTTTTTTTTTTTTTCTTCTTATTTCTTCTCGTTTCTAAATAGAGAGAATTCTAAATTAGAGATTAACTCGAGGAATCGACGACGTGGTTTATTGGCACTGTGTGGTTTTTGTCTCGAGATAAGGGAATTGCGTTTGTCTCCCCCTCTCCTTATTCCTTTTCTTTTTCGCGAAATTTTTAGATATAAATATAAATAACGAAGTTTTAAAGCGTTACAGTAAAAATATTTCAAATTTTTCATATTTCGTTGCTCGACTCCGTTGTCGTTCGAGAATCCACCACGATAAACTCGTAACGCACTTACGTAACGCACTTTTCGCACGTTCAAAGTTCGCGAACCTGCAGAATTTGCAGCGAGTGGAGGAGGGATTCGTTGATTCCGCGCGCGTCCGACCGTTCACTTTACACGTGGGTTTTACTGGCAGTAGATTAGACGATTCGTCGCCAGACACCGAAAATCCACGCTTAACTTTAACGACGCTCCTTAACGATCGCTAACTCGAAAGGTAAATTTTAGCTTGGATGACGTTCAAAGATAGAGAAAAAAAAAAAAAAAAAAAAAAGAAAGGAAGAAGAAAAAAAGAGAGAATCGTGGAAAGGAAAAGGAGAAGAGATGAAATATTCTTATTAATTCGTATTCGCGTTCGCGCGAATCCCATTCGCCGCCGCTTTCATAATTTCAATACGAATCCAGCACTGCGAAAGTTTCGCGGTGAAATTTCGCAGAGCTGCTCTCCAACGGTGAAACATTGAAACGTCGTTTTACATTATTTACACGGTGCTTTCGTCCCGAGTTAATTTCATTACGCGGCTCGCGTCCGCCCGACCGGGTTACGTCATCGGGCAGCCGTTCGTTCGTGCCCATTTGAATTTCCCGCGTTTTTCTCGAAACCCGTCCGCCGCCACTTTAATAATGGCCGATAAACGGGGCCGAATCGTAAACAACGGAACGATGTTCGCCAATGATTATACGATCCTGTTATCGCGCAAGATTTGCGGGATTGATCTCGAACATCGGCCCTACGATTGATGCGGCACCAGCTCCCGGAATGATCGGGCAATCAGATAACGCCGATATACGTGCGCCCGTTAAATATGTATCGCAATTCACGCAAAGCACGGCCAACGATCGTTAACCAAAGATTTGCGGCGAATTACGATTTAGGTGAATAACGATGGGTATCGTATCGATTCGAATGATCTTGGGAGCAATTGAATCCCGGCTGATACTTGGCCTCTCCCTTATTTTCTTATTATTATATTTTTAATTAAGAGGAACACTTTTGTGAAAAATATGATAAACGAGTGAGAAGAAGAAGAGGAGGAATCTAGTTTCGTTCGATGGAGATTGATAACGTTTATTTAAAAAAAAAAGAAAAAAATTGGAAGGATTAAAGATTCTAGATTAGATCGTGGAATAAATAAAAGATTATATTGTCGCGTTTGTTGTACACTCTTTTAGATAGTTTCTATGGGAGGATCGTCGAAAAATGTTTATATTAAAGTTCATTGGTGAAAATATTCCGGACAAAAAGAGAGAGAGAGAGAGATACAGAAAAGGAAATCGTTTAGAAACCGGCAGCAAGGATACGCTGAAACGTTTCAAAATTGCTTTTACGACGTCGCGAATCGCGCACCGTGCCGAATACAAATACACACTGGAAAGCACAGATTCGTCAAGCGTGTCACACGAGTTTCTTTTTAAAAAATCGTCTCTGAAACATCGAATCATCCTCCTCTTTTTTTTTTCTTTTTTCTTTTTTTTTTTTTTCGCTTTCATAATATTCTTTGTGAAACAAAAATCAAGCCTTATTCCTTATCCCGAAAATCGTCGAAATAATTCAAAATAATCTCGATAATTTTTGTAAAAAAAAAAAAAAAAAAAAGAAAGAAAGATGCAAAAACTTAATTTCAATTTTAAATTCAAATTTAAAATAAACGCATAAGAAATACGAAGAAATTTCACTTCATTTGCAAACAATACTCGCACATTTCTAAATATAAAAATGTTTATACGACTCGCTTCCTTGTCCCATAATGAGGCAGAAAAATCGCGCACACTTCAGCCTGTTAATTAATTTAAAACAAGTTAAAAGGTTATTAACCTTTTAATCGAACAACCCCAAACAATCAAGCACTCGAAAGTTGATCGTTGATCAAACGATTCGGCTGCCAACCAACGATCGATGCTCACGCGCTTTTTGTCCTATCTGTCCAACTCGTTCCAATTACTCTCTACCAGCTGCGCCACTGGAGAAATACGAAAAGAAATGCGCTCGAAGAAAGAGATTATTATCTTGAGGCTACGCAGAAATCGCGTCGCAGGAGGCTGACCTCGCGAATTTCCGCGAATTTCCGTGGGAGGAGGAGCAGGGAGAGGGGGAGGGGAGGGGAGGGGAGGGGAACGGTCGGTTCGAAATAGCCAAAGGACGGTTTCAAAAGCAAGTGAACGAGTGTCGCGGAGAGTCATAGCCGTCCCGAATACGAATACACGGCGATCGAAACGCGGCGAGTAAATTATGCAAAGCGAAAGTACCCACGTAAGAGCGGGTTGCGCAAAAGGCCTCGTAAGAAGAACGCCCGTAACGTCGGCTCGTAATGTCGTCGGATTCGCGATGACGAGAAAACAAATTTCGCGCCGCTTCCAAATCGACCAAGATTCGGATTTCTCCGCCCATCTTGTACCGTTTCATCTGCTCGATCGAGTTGCTTCCTCGATAAAAAAAAGTCTAAAAAAGTGTTCAATCGAGACGAGAATTCTTAATTTTCGAATCAGGAACATTCGTATTGATTCGTTTTTTTTTTTTTTTACTCGAAATCGAACGCACTAATTTTAATTTAATTTTGTATTTTGATTATAAATTGGACTCGAAACTGATTAATCCGAAACTGATTAAGGTCTTTTCGACGATGTCGATCTTTTATGAAAAGAAGAGAGATATTTTGTTAATCAGAAATATAAGAAGAAAATATGATAGAAAAATATTTAATTGGCAACTTTTTCAAGAAATCATCAATGATAGTGATAGAGTTTGAGATTCATCCTTTCCTTGTTGAATAGGTCAGTTTTGTTGTTATAATAATTTTCATTATAGGTCAGACAAAATGTATATGGATAACGAAAATGAAAGATAGAGAAATTATCGGGAAATATTTACTAAACCGCTAAACTAAAAAATTAACATTTAACGAGCTTGGGGTCAAAGTATTTGCGGATATTTAAAAGTGAACTAAGTTCAATAAATTTCACGATAATCGGAGTAATAATAGCATATCAAAAATTACGAGAGAACGTGCTTAATTGTTTAAAAATATAACGTTACAAGTAATTGTTTATAAATATATAATTCGTGTAACGTGATAAGTGTAAGAAACTTGGTAAAATCGAAGGATAATATCGTTATAATTGATATGATTACAATTTATTCATTGTAACTAATATCATTTGAGAAAATTAGTTAATTTTTTCTATTCTTTTCCAGAGACATAAATTGTTTTTACCATCGTAATTATGATTATAACATTAGATAAAACGCTATAGAAATTGTATTACAGACCTAGATATATATACATTAATTATACCGTTACAAATTATTCTCAGGTGGCAATTATCGATGACACTTTGCCTGAACCCTTTAATTTTCGAAATTTATGAGGATTGAACGCACGCTACAGACGCATTACATTAATATCGTTGATACAATTTTCATATTTTTGGCACGCCATCACTGTAGTTATAGTATGATCGATTTTTTGGAATTTTTTACAAACAACTTGGTTTAAAGCGTAAAACCTGAAAAAGAGGAGAAGAAAATTACACGATTTGTGTAAAAAGAAAATTAAATAAAATTAGCACATCTGTTGAAAACCTATTCGATCGAACATTGTTGCATAGAAGATCGACAAACGCACAATTGTGCATCGATTTCGCAACTCTTGGTAACCTTTGACCCGAGTCAATAATTTTATGGCATTAGTCAGATCGTTGATGGTTAATAAAATCAAATAATCGCGCACTTTCTGCGTGTCGTTCGATTCGAGAGCTACAACCGATAACGATGACTTCAGACTCACGAGTCTCATCCAGAGAAGAAGAAGAAGAAGAAGAAGAAGAAGGAGAAGATATCTAATAACGATGGCTTATTAACGAAACGTAGTGAACGTTTTGGGAACGATGGTTCAGGAAATTAAGTAATTTCGTTGGTCGAAGGAATAAATTGCGTTGTTTCGCAACCAGCTCTTCAAAGAGGTTCCATTATATCGTCGCTATTACTTGTCACAGTAATTGTCGATCTCTCGCATCGCGTATCGATTGTGCTTCGTAGAACAAAGAAGCATGAAAATTCAAAATAATTCTTTTTTTCTTTCTTTCTTTCTTTTTTTTTTAAAAAAAAAAGAAAGATAATTCGAAAAAAAGAATATCCTCAACTTTCTCAAGAATTTTGCATTAATAATTAATGATTTAATTACGACATATTTCAAGATACATGGAAAATATTATCGATCAAATGTTTCATTGTAACATCGACAACAAAGTAATAGCGAAGTAAAACTGAGGATATCATCCATCCACTCTACTCTCAATTCGTAAGATTGAAAATAAACTAAACTATTAAATCGGATTTAATAGAAGACAGGATTATTTTCTTCGCGGCCGAAATATTTCGTCGGTTTTGTCGTCGGCGGGGTTTCTCGTATTTTTTTTTTTCTTCTTTTTTTTTTTTTTTTTTTTTCACGAGTGAAAGCCAAAGCATTCTGCCGGTGAACGGCGTAGAACCAGGGCAATCCTTCGTCCTCTCCTGGCCTCTGGTGTTTTCAGAGTCGTCGAACGGGTTCGAAGGTTGTCGTTACGAAATCGATCCATCGGTCCGTCGTTTTGTCGTGATCACTCCCCGATTCATACTTATCGTGCTATTATGATCGCGTGGTTACCACCCGGTCGCTGTCCAACTTTCTACCAAACTAGTCGACCGAAGTCTTAAACGACGATGATTAAACGGATTCTCAATCACTGTACCGTGCCCACGACAAGAATGCGGCCTGCTCTTTTCATGCCACCATGCTTGCAATTTATTAAACTTGACATTAACATAAAATCTTCGAACAAACATATATATATATATATATATATTATAATTTATACAACAATGTATCTACGTATTTACTCGTGTCAATACAACATCGATTTAAATTTAATTCTAATTCCTAATTTTCGAACGGATATATAATTTCATTTTTAATTTAATAATTTAATAATCTAGATATAGAATAGAAAAAAGATCAAATCGTATTTATGATATACGAGTATATGCAAGATATTTTATTAGTTCAATAATTGCAATCAACATTGTGAAATTTAGATTTTCTTTCGAGATACGAGAATGATTTATAAAATTTATTAAAGCGACAACAAGAGTTGCGTAAGAATATACGTATGCCTATTTTCTTTATTTGAAAGATAAGCCAAATATGCGCCTGTTTTGTTTTGCCCATTGGCAGAAAACGTTCGAAAAACGTAAAACCCCTTGAAGCTTTCGTAACGTTTAATATATTTTCCTGAAAGCAGCCGAGCGATAGTGGCTCTATGCCTCGCGGCTCTGTATAGAGTCAAACGTTTACCTACTTACAGTAGTCGTACCTATTACTATAATCTTATCGTATCGCGACGTCTATAAGGTCGATGATCTTTGAATGACGGGTGGCATACGTGCACCGCTATGGGGACAGCATATCGTATTTCTTCGACTGCGTGAATAATTATTCGGGAATTGGTCGGTGGATTGGTCGACAAATATCCGTCGATTCAAAATCCGCGAGCGTGTATTTCGTTAGAGAGATCGTCTTCGACTGATCTACAATAACACTCGTCCGTATATTATATTTCGTTCAAAGTGAAATATATTTACATAGAAATCAAATCAAAACACGATCGATTCCAAATAAGATTGACTTTCAAAAAGGAAAACATATATTACGGGAACTTTTATATTTCGATAATTTGAACGCGTAATGTAACAAATTGCGAGAGATTGCAATGATAATTGCAGTTGTTAATTTCGAAAATAGTCGTCACCTTTCGTTAAAATAACGTTAGAATTATATCGTCGTTTACTTGTACACACGAAACACGATAATATATACATTTGGGCCAATTTTGCGCGCGATAAAATTTTCGAAATAATTCCGCTCGATATTGCGGCGACTAGAAGCATCCGGTTGCAATTAAAAAGCGAGAAACGGCAAAATATTGTATATCTTATAAACAATATAATATAAAACGAGAAAGAATAATTCGAAGCGCGATTCTTTAAATTTCTGGCGATTCGTAAGAAATCGTGGTCGAGGAGGAAAAGAAAAGAAAAGAAAAAGAAAAAAATATTCCAAGTCTGCGCAAACCGAAAAAAAAAAAAAAGAAAAGAAATATTACGCGAAACATGGTGAATTTCGTAGAGAACGTAGTCTGCCACGGTTAATCATCTCTTAATCATTTATAAGGGAGGGCTGTCGTCGTCCGTGAAGACGGTCCATTAAAACAAACGCGCCACGGGCCGGAGATCCGTTCAACGACGCCGCTTAAAAAGATATTAATTATTCGACTTCTAAGCCCTTCATTATTCACATAACTGGAACTCGGGACGCGCGGAGGAGGAGGAGGAGGAGGAATACGGAAGCCTCGAAGGTGGAAAGGAAAGAGGGAGCGAACGAAAGAATCGTTGAAAGTATATAGTGGAAGAAAAAGAGGGTGGCAGGGAGGAAAAGAAAGAGGAACACCTAGCCTTTAAAATCGTGCTCGCTGTAGGCGTAGGGGAACGGAGAGAGAAGGAAAGAAAGAATCGGGAAAAAGAGTAGAAGAGGGGGAGGGATGGAGAGAAAAAAAGAAGAAGAGCAAAAGGGAAGGCTCGAAATCGGAGAACGATGGAGGTAAAAGAGAGAGAAGAGAGAGAGAGAGAGAGAGAAGGATGGATAAATGGAAAGAGAGTGCACGAAGAGAGAGTGAAAGAGGCGAGAAGGAGAGGAGTCGGAGTAGGAAGATACAGAGGAAGAGGGTAGGGGGTTGAAGTATCAGCGCTGCGAGGGTTGGGTCGCAGCGAAGCTGCTGGTGCTGCAGCTGCAGCTGCAGTTGCAGAAGGGTGAGGCGCGGTAGAGGACAGGAGGAGAAACGGAAGCGTGGGTTCCCGAATCGATAGCCGCGCGCCCGTGCAGCCGAAGCTCAACCTCGCGTCGCCAACCACGACGACGATGTTGTCGTCGTCATCATCGTCGTCGTCGTCGTCGTCGTCGTCGTCGTCGTCGTGTCGTGATCGTGGTCTTAGTCGGCATCGTTGACGTATGCTACGCCGTTCCGCGGCGCAGACGTCGATACGAGCCGGTGCTCGCACGTGCAACGTTTTCTCATCGTTCGAGAGCACGAGAGCTTTGTCGTGGAAACGGCGGACAATGGTCGAGCTCCTTTCTCCTCATCGTTTCTTCTCCTCTTTTCTTTTCTTTCTTTTTTTTTTTTTCTTCCCTCCTCTCCCCTCTTCCTCCGTCTCCAGTTTTTTCCTCCTATTTTTGTTCTCTTTTCTCTCCTCTTTCCCCCCCCTCCCCTCCCCCTCGCCCGGCTCCTCTTGTTCTTGTTGCCTTTTAATGGACGCGCGTTGTTCGCCCGATGCGACTTTAACGACTCGGAGGATTTCATCGGAGTGGACGTTTCACGGTGAGGATGAGGAGAGAGGCAGATTGACGCGCAGACGGGTCGATACCAAGCTTCTTTTTTTTTTTTTTTTTTTTTTTTTTTTTTTTTTTTGATACGACGATGAATTTGTTTTTGTTTTTGTTCTTCTGGGTTTTTCTTTATTTACGTTCGACGAGAGTGAAATTATCGCATCATATACAGGATATATTGGTTAGTTAGGATTTTTCATATTATAGGATTATTGTATTCGACCGCGATTCTCGAATTGGAATCGATTGATCGGGGATTTATTGTTGCTCGGGTGTAATGCAGCGACTTACATGCGCCGCGGACGTTGTTTGTTTCGTAACAGATAAAAACCGATTGAGCGACGAGGCGTGCATAAACGACGGAGATAATTGAACGATGAAACGAATGGGAATAGATGATTCGACAAATCGAGACACGAAGATGTAATAGGACGTTGATATCGTATTTATAAATATCCACGGAACGGATATCAAATATTTACCACTTTGTTGCTACTTGTGGGAAAGAAAAGTATTAACACACTGTTGCGGCTATATATTATATCACGTTTAATGTATCGTAACGGATTATGCAATTCAATAATACAATTGCATCGAAATATTGTGATATCAAATATTCCGAAATATTTGGGATAACCGATGCATATTATAATTTTATTCAAATAAGATAGGATATTGCCTGTTCAAACGATTTTCAAATTTCTGCATAATGGTTACTTTGATGACGTGTAATAATTAATGTTGTATTGTAGAAACGTTGCAATATCGAGTGAAAATGATGATAACTGAATAAATTACTGAGTTATACGAGTTGAATGTATATTCATTTATTTAGATATTTTTAAAAAAAATTTTTTCCACTAATATGCATTATCTATGACTATCCACATCTCGAAATTATGAATCACGAATTTACGAATTATTTTTAATCGCGTTTTAAACTTTTCGATCTCTCATCTTTTACATATTCATTCATTATTCTAACGAATTATGTATAACCGTATTATCTCGATTAATTTATTCGCAGTATAAATTCGTTAAATGTGTGTCTACTCGAGCTATCTAAAATGCACAGACATTAACGAACATTTCTCTATCCATCTATTCACAAATGCACAAACACGATAATTCTATCTTCAACGTTTTAACATCGGTTTCTGAATCATTTCCCAGCCAAATAATATTTCTTTCTTCTTCCAAGTTAACAACGAGAAAAATATCCCAACTTGGAAAAATTCGAATAGATAACCTCTTAAAATTATTCTAATTTAATATCTATTGATCAACAACGTCCCATATAAATTTATCACAATATTTCTAATACACACCGATTATTTATTTTCGATTCTCAAAAAAAAAAAAAAAAACGAATCCTCACCCCATCTTTTCGTTACAACGTCGTTATTATAGAAATTTCCAGCGAAGCTGAAACGTCCACGAATACCACGTCGAAGGAACGAATTCCTTCGGTTGAATACCGAACGGAACCCACCAACGTACGCTCGATACGCCATTAGCCATAGGTCAAGCCGATATTGGATATGCGAATAGGTGAGAAACAAGCGGCGGTAATTCCTTTTCGTCGAACGAGGAAATCGCAGAGGACACGGTATACGCGGTTGTCCGACTGGAGGGGGGCTGAATCTCCTTAAAGCAGGATATCTCGATATCGCGGAACCCATTGTCGGGCAGGCACGGTGTGCTTCCACTCGCGATCACGTTTCTAACCTTTGCACCCTCGGAGATCGTCTTCGACCGTGAACGATATCGATATCTCTCTGCACCACGTGCATCTTGAGAGTATTTCTTTGCTATAATCCGGGAGGAGAAAGGAGCGTGGATCGGAACGAACGAAGTTGGGTTTTTTTTTTCTTTTATATCGTTTCGTTAATTATCGATCGATGATCCGTTAATGGTGTGAAATTATAGAATCGGTAGAAGGGATCGTGAAAGGCAAAGGAATGATGAAACGGCGTTGATCATTCTGATGGGAAAGAAAGTACCGTTTCGTGTTCGAAGAAGAATATGTTGGAAAAATTATGGGAAGGAGTGATGGTTTCGTGTTTTCGTTGCGTTGTATAGGGTGTTCTAACATGTTATAGGGGATGGTTATATGCGAGAAAAATAAGTGGAAAGCGTGGAATAAAATTTTTTCATTCGAGGCTTCGTTTTTTCGAAACGAGGAAAAATTTTCAACAAAATTAGAACTAGAATCGGCCATTATATATTACCTGATTAGATACGAATGAACTATCGATACTGTGTAATTGCTATGCAAAATGGAAAATAGGCAGAAAATGTAAAATAAATTTTTCTTTATTTAAAAATTCATTTTTTTAAATTATTTAAAAATTCGTTTTTCTTTAAAGTTAATTCGTTAGAGAAGATTGAATTCGAAAATTTATTGATTGCACGTATTGAATTTGTTAATTGTACGTATTCAAAATCGATTTTCTTTGGAAAAAAAACAAAGATTTTTTTTCAAAAAAGCGATAAAATTTTATATATATTTTTGTTTATTTTCACATGTAGAATATATATACCTATCGTTTAGTATCTATCAATAAATAGTATCTAATCAATAAATAGTCAATTTCAGTTGTACTTGAAAATGTTTCAAATTTGTTTTACCAGAAAATAAAGCCTCGAAGTGAAAAAATTTTATTTTCGACAGATAGAATCATTCCTTTTTGCATCACCAATCATTAAACAAGACATTGAATATATTTGAAGAGATATCCAATCTTCTACGTTCGTGAAAAAATTACTTCTTACACTTAAACTCCACTTCTTTCGTAAGTAAACTCCCAAAACTAGAACTACAACTCCTCGAATAATAAAATATTCAAATCGCTGTATGATAGTAAAGCGAAAATCCACAATGAAAATAATGCATAAAAAGAAAATCCTCCACGAACGCTTCCAAGAGCCCGACATCGACAATGTAAACTCTTTCTCGCCATCATTATCTTATACCTTAAAAACTACAAGTACAAAAAAAAAAAAAAAAAAAAAAACACTATCATCACCCAATACGCCGATCTATCCCTTCGCTCATAGAGGCTCACTCGTCGTCACTCGTTCGAATTTTAACATCGCACTACTACATCATTTCTATCTTTACGCGGCTTAACAGGTGAGTCGCAAAAAAGTGGAATACCACGTGGCCCGTGGCGAAACGGATTGAAATAACAGGCGAGGCGCGTTATCACGAGGTGGGGAAGGCTCGATATTTAAGCGCGGTGGTAGGAAGGCGGTGATAGGAAGAAAGATTATCGACCGGCGATTCCCGAGTCGGCCCATTGCCACGCCGCGATTCGATGTAGGGCACCATCGCAAAAACGGCACTCTTGGCTCGTCACCACTCGTTACCAATTTAGATGTATCCATTCGAATGCGTCTCCGCACGGCCGGCGAGACTCGTTAGACTCATTAGCGGGGCACCGTGTATCGTACTTAACGTGTTTCCAATTCGATCCGCTAATCAGAAATTATTTTTTCAAACGGCTATAGGATATATATATATATATATATATATATATANATAGAGTTTTGTATTCGATGTATTCGATCGTTTCGAAATTAATATTCGTTCCCGGGATTGTTTCGAGATTGTGAATCGATCGTTTTTTTTTTTTAAACGTATCGTATCCAGAAGAGTTTTATATAATTCGCTACGCTTTTTAATTGGCCGAGAACTCTCGTTCTTCGGAATATTTTTTACGATCATTTATCTCTTATCCTCGCGTTTATCTTTGGTTAATTAGTAATTTGGAAATGGAACGAAATTTTTATTTTATTTTTCTTTCTTTTTTCTTTCTTTTTCTTTTTTCTTTCTCACGCGACGACGTTTCTCTCGAGGAAATGGCGCCGCCGTTCGAAAACTTAAAGTTGTCGTCGTTAACTGGAAGTTTCGCGGGAAACTTCGCGATCCTCGAAAGGCGCCACGATTCTCATAATACGCGAAAAACTCGGTTAACAGAGATCTCCATATCCACGTTCACCTGCGAATTCGCAGGTTGTTTCCACCAATTAATCGCGCTTTGCGAATCGCGCTTGTACGATTGTTCTGTCTCGTCCTCATCTTCGTTTCCTTTGAAACATCATGTTTCGCGAAAGCTCTTCGGTTCCAAAGGAGGTGGAAAAAAAAAGAGAGAGAGAGAGAATAATAAAAGACAGACAGTATCTCGTCTAAACTGGAAAAATGGGTTGGTGGACCGCGCCAGTGGTGATGGGACGTAAATGTGAACCAGAAACGCGAATATAGAATCCTCGAAAAAAGAAAAAAAGTCGCATTGTACCGATTTGCGGAGGAGAGAAAGAGAAAGAGAGAGACAGAGGGGAGGAGGGAGGGAGAAAGGAATACACGACAGCGGTGCAAGAGCAGGTGTCACGTCATGAGGTAAAACACAGGAATGGAACAAAGAAAGAGAATTGGGTGCAATGTGTTATGCAACGTGGCATTACACACGTGCACGACGATTTCGACTGTTTCGTTCCTCCCTTTTTTTTTCATTCTTATTTTCTTCTGATCGTTTAAAAGGTAACAATGTCGGCCGCAAAAAACACGCGTAGCAGTTTTTGTCACTGAATATTTCGCAACTCCTCGAGCCCGACTATGATTTCTTGGCTCGTTCATCGTGTTTGAACCACGGCTGTCGGTGAACGGTTCGAATTTATCGATCTTTACGCATAGCAGAATCATATTTGACGAATGGGGGTGCGATTTCGAGGATTTTTTCAACGAGGAAATGCGAGGGGAAGAAGCCTTTTCGCAAAGATTGGATAACATAAAACATTTGGTTCGATCCAAATTTGATAATTTTGGAAACGATTGTTTCACGATCTCGAATTAATCGAATAGAAGAAGGATTTGAATTTGATAAGAAAAAAAAAAGAAAAAAAAAAAAATTATACGCGCAAGATCGCTCAAAACATCGAGATTAACTTCGTCGATCTATGATCAATAAGAATTTTTTCAATAATTTATTAGAAACGTGAATTTTTCTTTTTTTTTTTTTTTTTACAATCTAAAATTTATTACATTCGCATATAATATTTTACAATTCGAACAAATCTTTAAATAAAGTCGTAAATCTAGCAGCAAAAATTTAATAACAGGATATATCTATGTAATATTTCATAAAGTTGTATAAATATCGTGAAAAATGGCCGAATGTGGAAAAAGACAAAGGAGTGAAGGCATCATGGTGAGCTCGAGACGGACGATAAGATTGCGTAAGGCGAGTCCGACGGGTATGACTACGACTTGACTCTTTGCTATGACGTGATCACCATACAACCGTGATCATTAAAGTTTGCGGCGTTCCGACACGAATTGTAAAGTTAGAATAATGCCTCGTGGCGCTGATCTAACGGTTTCCCGGTATTTTTAGAGTATTCGTCCTAAAAAGTGTGGGAAAAAAATGTTCAATTGGCGAAAAATGAAATTTCGAAGAGACAGACACACGTCTATTTCGAAGAATATAATTTTATAAATACAAAACTCGGACGATATATCGAGACGGTAAAATATATTTTTTTTCTCTTTTTTTTTTTTTTTGCTTTTAATAAATATTGCGGAAATCCTCTTTATGGTATCTATGTTTGTTCATCGATGTTTAAAGAGTAAAATCGTGATAGCACTGTCGCTTTCGATCGAATTACGTCCGCTTGTATCGCTTGCATCGAATCGTTTAAAAATTCTCGAAGAATATGGAAAAGTTGTCTGTAAAATATCCGCCGTCAAAATTGTTTAAGATTAAATACGGATAATACACGGGAAACATCCCTTTTAAACTTCTTGAAACGAGTACTAATATTAACTTAAAATTAAGATGTTAAAATAGATGTTCGTATAATTGAAATAATAACGTAATATAGTATATTTCTAAATATTTAATTTAGAATGATTGTGAATAAAATTATAAATTTGATAAAATATTTACATGTTCGTGGGAAAAAAGATCCTTCGCATTTTCAAAACTTTGCTCAACTTATTTTCATAATTTCCTCGTATATTTCAACTTTTCCTCCCTATCCGCGCATCCTAATATTTATCACCAAGAATATAACGCCGATAAAAAAGACATTCTTAGAAAATCCTCTTTAAACTCGTACCGCAATATCTTCCCCAAACGCCGTCCCACCCCCTCCACCGAGCACCGACCACTCATCCAACGTTACGTAACGAAACAATTATATCGCGCGTACGTCATCGTTGCGTGTAATTAAAGTTCGATCAAGTTCTCGTTACCCTTTCCCACGAAATATTCCTCTCGAAGAAACTCGAAAGGAAAAAAAAAAGAAAAGAAAAAAATGAAAGAATAAAGAGGAAGAGGAAGAAGAGGAAGGAGGGGAAAAAAGGATAGGGATGGAAATAAGAAGAAAAGCGCGGCACTGAAAACTTTCTGCAACTCCTTGTAGAGGGTAGCGTGGTGAGAAGTTGAGCTGGGCAGGGCAGGGCAGGGCAGGGTGGAGAGAAATCGATCGTCGTGTTTACCCGGAGGCCGCGTCGCGACGCTGCGGGTTTCGTCGCGGCGCGCGATTTCGCGCTCGAGTACGCGGACATCGCGCTTTCCTAGATCGTCGTATTATCGATTTAAAAAAGAAAAAAAAAAAAAAACAAAAAGCAAACGTCGAATGAAAATTTTGTTCAAATTTTTATTCCGACGAATTAAATGACGTTTTCAATTACGAAATAATTTCCCGCCAGTGGAGAAAAATGTTGCGGCCCTTTTCCCCCAGTAAAAAATATTTAATTAAATTTGAATAATGACGAAGTTATAACATCAACGAATTCTTATTTTTTTTTTTTTTTTTTTTTTTTATAATTAGAATACAGAAATTACATCACCGAAAATTCTTGTGCATCTATTATATTAACAATTATGGAATGGAATGGAATGAAATTTTGTTGAAATTTTTATTCCATACATCCATTGCATAAAGGATGACTATTTTATTTTATTTTTTCTTTTTTAGAAATAAAACCACGAGATCAACGAGATATTTTCACGTACATAGTTTATATAGTATATAGTTTATATACGATATTACGAACGAGAATTATATTATTAATTTATTATGAATGTCGTTTTAGAAATAAAAACGGTTCTCGTCCATAGTAAACAAACTCGTGCCATTCCCGTATCGTCGCTAGAACGTTACCGGGAAATACTTCGTCCGCGATTAAAGATTCAGGATTCATTAGATTCAACTCTTTTGTAATTAACGGTAAAAACAACCAAACCTTTTAATAAAAAAAAAAAAAATTATGGATTTCATATTTTTTGTTTTACGATTATTGAAAACGTTTTTGACAAAATTACTATTGTTAATTTATCGGGAATATTAGAAATACATGCAATTACATATTTATTTTCATGACATCATCTTAATTACAATCGTTTATACGTGTTATATGTAAAATAGATACTTAGGTATCGATTCATCTTTCTCAATTTCTTCCGTTCTAACGGAAAATTAAAATTTTCGTTTGAAACGAGGGCTAACCTCCCCTCCCCCTCCTCCCCCTCCCCTTCCCCCTCCCCCTCCCCTCCCGTTACAATTAAATCAATCGTATTTCTCGCGCGTATTTTATTGATTTAACACGAAATCAAATTCGCGGGAACAGGAAAAAGAAATTGATTTAAATGTTAGAAGTTCAGCGAGTATCTTTTATTTATAAAAGTTAACAGTTTCCATTCGATCCCAGGTAGAAAAGAGAGAGGGTCTCGATGCGATGCTTTACGTAATCGCATCCTGCGTGTACGACGGCCGGATCCGACGCGTAAACAACGAGCGTTTGGTACGCGATCCGCGCGCGAACGAGGAGGAAAACTCGCGGCGAAAACGTTTGCGTAGCGAGCGCAAAAACGCGGGATGACGCAATCGCGCCATGCAGATTTCGCCTCGCGCAACTAGTCGCGGGTAGGCTCGACGAACTATGAACCGTTATAAATCTTCTTGTAACCCATTGAGGGCCAAATGGTGAAATAACGCGTTGAAGTTACGTAAATGAGAGATTATCGAGAGGGAAGGGAATAGATGTAGGGATTGGATGTCGGGGTTTTTTTTCTCGAAGAAGGTGAAAAAAGTGTGGAACAATGTGGATGGGTATAGAAAAATTGTTTGCGTATCTTGTAAAAAATGTACGCGCACAAGAGAGAAGATAATTGAACGTAATAATTGGAATTGGGAGCGAAAATATAATAGAAAATATCATCGATTCCCGTTGAATTCAGTTTTGACGTGTATTTTGAGCGGTGTTATGTTGATTACGATTGTCGAGGAACAAAATTTTTACACGAGGATGTATTTTAATTTATTCACGTGAACGTGTTTCGTGCAAAAACTAACAAAGCATTAAGCTCATTAGATGTGAACAATTATGGTGCATTATTACAGAACGTTCTTGGAGAATTAATTAATTACCACGCGTATCGACGATAATAAAACACTGTGATGATTATTATTACGCGTAATTAGTAGGTCGAAGTTGGGAAATCTTTGTCAATAATAATTTTTTCTTTTTCTCTTTTTTTTTTAATAATGTACGATAATATCGATTGGAAGGTAAATTTTATCGTGTCGTATAAATATATTTAGAAGAAAAATACGGTAAATTTTTTTTTTTTCCACTGTCTGTCATATCAGGATACTCCGCATATTTTAATTTGAATTTATATCGCGTTTATTATACCGCGAAAACTTTGTATCGAACGGATATATTCGCGTAGCGAATAGAATAAAACTTATTCCTCGAATATTTCACGCAAAGCATGAAAGGTTGCTTAATATTAATATTCCCCCGCTCGAAAGGAATTCCTTCTTCGATTCTTCGATCATACGCGTTCCAGTTACGCGACATGATAAAAAAAAAAAAAAACTACGCGAGTCGTAGTTTTCGTAGGGTGTAGATATTTCCTTTACTCCTTTCGCCTCTCTTTTTCACATCGTGCACAATTATTTCTACGTTAATTTTATCATTCGTCGAGCGGTGATCAATCGGTTTCCTCTTCTCCAAAATTCCAAATATTTTATCGGTTGATCGAAGATTGAATATTTAGCAAAATTAAAAGACGTGAAAGGTTCGGATTGTAAGGAGAACCTTCTTTGATCGTTCGAAGGTGGAAAAACGCGAAGGTCGGAACGCAATCTGTGATTTATCGGGAATTACACGTTCAAGGAAGGAGGCGTTGCATTCGCTCAATTTCAGCAATACTTTTTAACGTGGCAATAAAGTCGAGGAAACGATCAACTAACTGCTATAGAAGCGTTATATTCAGATTATTTTAGATAACATCTAAGATTCAACGAGTTACGCCTGCGCTAATCAGACTTGCGCGATGAGCATAGTTTTTAATAATAGTTAATAAAACAGATAAAAAAAAAAAATTGTGCGTTCAAGATATTTAATTGTAAATATCTCGCATAATAAAGTTTCATAATTCTACAATTGAATCCACGATTTTAAAATCGGCTTAAAGATCATCACTCGGTTGACGTCAAATTGTAAAATTATCACTGAACGTATATATTTATAGATTAAAAACGGTATCAAAAACTTTTTCCTTTTAAATATTTCGCAAATAACGATAGATAATACGATAGAAACTTATTGACGGCTCGAAAAGAACAACTAGATTTACTTTTAACCTTCGTTTACGTTCGTTTTAATCCAATTGATTTAAAAAAATATTAAAATTTATGAATTTTAGAAAATTTTGCATAATTTCTGAATAATGAAATAATAACGTGTACATGTGATTATTTACCATCATGCCAATCGAACGTAAGAAAACGATGGACTCCGTTGAAACAATAACGAGTTAAATTTACGAGTCCGAGTACGATAAAATCATTTCGTATCGAGGGACAGGAACTTATTGCGCGACCATACACGTACATAACATTTATTTCCATTGGTTTGCCGGTTAGATGAGCGACTACGCTTAACGTCGTTGAACAATACCGACAACCGTGTCGTCGATCTCCAATAGCGCGGCGGCGGCGGCGGACCAATAAAAAGAGCGTGCTTTCATGATAATGCGCGGCGTGACGCAAAGTTTCCCGCTGCATTCACGGTGTTCCGTCTCCTTAAAGCGGCTCTCGTTGTTTTGCGCCAAGCCTCGTTAAATCACGCTGCCAAGGTAACCCTAGACGTGGAAACTCACGGCTACTGACGTGCCTCATGCCTCGTCGAACCGCCACTTTCGATCTTCTCCATCCTCCAGCTTAAAATCGTTCGCAACAGCTAACTCCAACCACCAAAAAATGATCGCATCACTTTCTTCCATCGCTTATATCCGATCCTAGATATTCTCGCATCATTTATAACATAACGATACGTCGTGTTTTGGATGCGGTTTTAAAAGAATTGAATCCAAGAGAAGTGAGTCCAATATTTTCGTCGAAATGAGATTGAAGATGGTTTCTCGATCGTCGCAAGAAAAAAAAAAAAAAATCATAACAGCGGAATCGCATCGAGAGAAGTAAACAATGTTAGGACGCTTTTTGCTCGGTCGGTCGAGTTGCCTAGGATAGGAATGGAAGAATAGAACGTAAAGGGAGAGAGAGAGAGAGAGAGAGAGAGAAAAAAAGGAAAGAAAAAAGTGTAGGAGAACGTTCAGGCAGCAACGTTCGCGGCATCGTGTTTCCTCAATTAAGTCTGGGCAAGGGAAAAGGGAAGCTCGCGGTGGATCGTATCGATCGACGTATCCTCCGCGAAACGCGTGCTCGCGACCGGTTATTTTTACCGTAATTCGCGGCGGATGTGAAATATAAAACGCAGTTGGACGTCTCGCGCTTGGGTATCTCGGATCTCGCCGCGCGTCTTTCGCGATTTCGGGGAGGGAGGGGAGGGGAGGGGAAAACTTCGAACTTCATTCCCGTCCCGTAATTTTCAAATAAAACAAAAAATTAAAAACGCGCAAAAATTGAATACAATTCGACGAGATACGACGAGAGCACCGAGAATGTCCAAAAATTTTCTCGTAGATCCAGAAAAAAAAAAAAAAAGAAAGAAAGAAAAAAAGAACGAAGAGATTCGAGAATCGGCGGCGAAATCGCTGGATATACGAACCGCCGGATTGAGAACCGCTGCTTGAGCAGCCTTGGCTGAAGTTGTCGAACCCGCGACCCAGTTACACGCTCGTGCCAACACAAGCGCGTATCTCACCCACACCTCTCGGAGGTGCATGCACTGTGCAGTGCACGCCGATGCGCGCACAAGTCCCCTTCCCCTCCCATCCCTCGTCCACCACCCGTTCCCCCTCTTCCTTCCCCTTCTCTCTCTCTCTCTCTCTCTCTCTCTCGCGCCCTGGTCACCCATCTTTTTCTCGACCCTCTTTTTTCCTCCATCCCGCGCGTCTGCCTCCCCAACTCCCTCTTTCACCGCGTTTTCCCCGCGTCTTCCTCCCTCTGTACTTTTCTCCCCGCAGCCGTTTTTCCTCTCCTCCTTCTGCTCTCTCTCTCTCTCTCTCTCTCTGTCTGTCTATTCGTGTGTATGCACTCTTCACTCGTCGCTTCTCGCCGTTTTCTATCACGTTCCTTCCTCGACCGACGACAGCTTTTATCTCTTTCTCCGAGTCGATCGATCTCTGTCGTAACCTCTCTCTCTCCTCTCTCTCTCTCTCTCTCTCTTTCTCTCTGTGTGTCACTCACGCTGTATTTCCACTCTCCCACCACCAATGCGAATTGGAAGCCCCTTCTTCGAGTTTCGCGGCACAACACACGCGTGGTATCGTCATCGTCGCGGCACTTTCCTCGACTTTCGTCTTCGCCTTCGATGGACGGGCAGGGAGCGCGAGGAGCGCGGAATTAACGCGCGCCCCCGCTCGATTTTTCGACACCCTTCTCCCGAGCGCCCGAGGCGGTGCGTTGAATGATTCGTTTCGAGTGGATAATCGTTCTTTCCTCTTTCTTTTTTCCTCCCTCTTTTCTTCTCTCTCTCTCTCTCTTTTTTCTTTTTCATTTGGATAGGATGGATTCGAGATGCGGATCCATAAAACGTTTGAGGAGGTTGTAAAAGAGTTTATTTTAAAATGGAGGACTATTAAGAGAGAGAGAGAGAGAGAGAGTTTCGGTTTATACACCATATAAAGTATACACGATGATTTTTGGATATTTATCGCAACTCGTAATTCGTTGATTATATTTAATATCGTTGGCCAGAAGAATTGGTTGGTATCGGCATAATTTCAAGAGAAATTACTCTACAACAATCTTCACGAGCCAAGCTCCATGAACAATAAACTGCACATCGTCTGAACTAAAATAAGTACTCTGCAATCAGCTACAAAGCGATCCTGCCACCATTCAAATAATTACCTGCAGTAGAAAGTAAAGCAAACTCCTCTTACTCGTATTCAACGTATTACAAAACTGCGCGTCTCTGTGCATGCAAACGAAGCCGGGAGATTCGCGGATGAAAGCGGCCGGCCAAGAAAGAAGGAAGGCTTTTTTTAACTCGCAGCCACCCTGTTCCGCGATTCTTCGACCAACACGCGTGTACACACATAAAACCTGGTCACCGGAGACCAGGCAAAAAGCTCTTTATCGCGCTACTGTTCACCCTAACACGATCGCATCAGGATCATCCACATCGTCATCCCCCATTCCATTGCAGACTGTCACCTCGCTCAACCCTCCCCCTCTCCCTCGGCCAGAGATGCAAATTGCACGCACGTATACCAGATAACGTTATACGTATATGTATATGTATATATTCCTCTTTGAGGAGCGTATTCATCGATTTGTTGCATTGTACAACTAACCTATCATGCAATCGGCGCGTGCACGTCTCGTCATTGTCCGCTTTCCACTCGACTTTCTTCGATGCCTTCGTCGTCGTCGTCGTCGTTTCAAACAGTTGGATACGGTCGACAATGTACTCGCGACAACCGTGGTTAAAACAATATGCTTCAACTTCAACTTCGTCGTTCTGTGAAAATTAAAAATTGCGAGTTTTCTTTCACGATCCCTCCCATAGAAACGAAACATTCTGGAAACGAAACGAGATTTCGAAATTTTCGAGAAATTTGTGAGATACGGATCTTCGAATACAGCAGCTGCTTTATCTCGATAGCTCGATTTGAATTTCAAAGATATCGAAAGGTCTGGGGGCATCGAGTGGGAAACGAAGGGACGTCCGAAGTCCGATGCAGGTCAGTCGGTCAGAGGTAAAATTTTCAAGGTAAACAAAGTGGCCGTGATTGCGTTTTTCAAAATTCATATCTCAATCCATTTTTCCGCCGAGGAAATGTTAAACAGTCTTTTAAAGCGCCGACTTTTATCCTTACCCTCCTTCGTCTCTTTGAAAAATTCCCATACACACATGGTCCTACTACATTTCCAATTTTTCTCTTCTCTTGAACTTCTCTTCTCAAATCTTTGTATTCCCGCCAAATCTCTGTTTCGTTTTCTATTTCTATTTCTCGAATGACACCCGCAGTCTTGTTGTTCGACTCGCCTGATCTACCTATTGCGTCTTCTGTGCTCTAAATATTTCTGTGTCCACGACCGAGAACCCCGCCACGTTGATGTATCGTAACGAAACGGGAAAACTAGCCGGGGAAAACATGCAAGCGTGCAAGAAGCGCGCTCGTCCAGTAATCCTTTGATCAAATGTGCACAAGCAACGGCGGCGGTCGGCCGGTTCGGAACCAAGCTTTTTTACGATGCTGCTCTTCGAATTCGGTGTTTCGTACCTTTTAATGAGTTTTAGAATTTCGCCTTTCTCCTCAACTCCCCCGAAAAGAAAAAGAATATGAAATTTAATACGTGGAGGATTTTAAACATCGCGGAGGTTTTAATAAATCTATCGGAGGAAATGATTTGGGACGATGTGTACATTTTATGTGTTTGGGTTTAATCTCTCTGGAGGAAATTATGTTTTATTAAATTTTGGGGAATTCGATCGATCGATTGGAGGTAAATTTGAGATTACTTTTGAAGGGGATGAAAATAATATAAGAAGAAAATGTAAATTGGTAAAAATTAATAATCTGTAGGTGATAGCGTAACGAATACAATGGCAGATTGGCATATGGCTGACACGATTTTCCGTCGTTGGACAACGTCGCGAGACTTCCGGATATGAAAGCTATATAGCTGCTACAAGATTGACCCGTTGTCGTTCCTCCGGCGTGATTACTAAGTCCGTGCGAGTTATTTTGAGATAATCAATAGAAGCACCTTTGTTCTCACCCCGTACAAGTCGGACATTTACCCGACTCATTCGAGTTATTTCTCGTTTGTGAAATAACTCCGCGTACAACCCTCGTCCCCCGGCGAAATGAAAAATCACGGTTTCTTTTTTCTTTTTTTTTTTTCCAACCAACGTTATATATACGAAATAATAAATGGAATAGTTTATAAATATTCAAGTGGCGAAATATTAAATATTTCGCGCGAGAATCGAGAAATCTTTCTTTAATGATAATCTTTCGCCACGATTTAATTAATCATTACGATGATTAAATGATATTTCCATCCTCGATAAATTTAATTATCGAAGACGTTCCCGTGTCGTACAAGCAGCCGAGATACACCGAGGGAGGCGCATTAATTTTCGTCCATGTAATCGTATTAATGGACCCGTTACACATTACCAGCGAAATATTAGATTTTTCCAGTGGATACAGACCTACGTGAACAGACACGCATGGATCAATATCTAATATTAGACTGATAACTTTATGCTCGTCGACGTACGATACTTTTCTCGTCTCGGTTACATACAGTTTCAGTCGAGATATTTATTTTAATAGTCTTTTTCTTCTTCTTCTTTTTTTTTTTTTTTTTTTTTTTTTTTTTTTTTAATATTTTAACCGCGCATAGAAGATATTACGGGACGAGAGATGTGGAGGAGGTAAGGCAGTGATGTAACTAAGCTTTGAGCAGACCAATAAAATAATTGTTTAGTTTCTACTTTTATTATCGCATTCCTCGCTTAAAATATTATACGTGGTAGTTGGACGCTCGCTAGGCGATATAATAAAACGGACAAAAGCAAACATCGCTTTATATATACCGTTTTCCTTCTTTCCCTTTCTTCCTTTCTCTCTTCCTTTCTTTCTTTTTTTTTATCGTTGAAACATTATAATATAATTCCTTTACACAAATAAACTGAGGAGTTTTTTTTTTCTTCTTCTTCTTCTTCTTTCCAATCCTCCTCATCGTATTTAAATCTATTTTTAGAAAGCATAATTTTGAGATAAAAATATCGCGAACAGAACTTCCTTGCCATACTACACGGAGATAATTTTATAAATTCTCCAAGGTTCCAACGTAATCTCTTTCGAATTGATAATGAAAATTAATTGCTCCTCCCTCGAAACGAAATCGATCCGTCCACGCGGATTAAATTCGAATCGAAAACGAGGAGAAAATAGCCGTATTACCATCGTAACGTGTATAATAAAAAAAAAAAAAAGAAAAAAAAAGAAATTTCCGCGCGAAAAACGATAAACATGCGCGATACACCTTGCGAAAGTTCACAAGCGCGCCATTACGCAATTCAATATCGATACCAATTGCAAATATCGGTATTGGCGCGTTCGAAGCGCGTTCCATGATTCCCAAGGAAAAGGAACGTGCAACGTTCGATGATAAAATCGAGGGAAATACTCCTTTCTTTTTTTTTCCCCCTCTCGTCACTTTTCCCTCCCCTTTTTTCTTTTTTCTTCTTCTTTTTTTTTTTTTTTTCTTTATTCTTTTCGTTCTCTGCACAATGATTCGCATGAAATAAAGCGTGAGAGCACAGAGGGAGCGAAACTAGTAGGCGGATTAGGTATGTAGATATGTGAGAATCGACTAGTCGTAGGCGAACGATCGGCGCAACGTTGATTGCAATTTCACATAGGAGCTTCGTAATGCTCCCCCCTCGTCTGTGTGCGCTCGATAATCTGGCAACTTTATGACGTATGAATGACGTATTTTCGTATTTTCACGGGCACAACGCGACGCTTTGTGTATATGTGTTTTGTGAAAGCTTTGCTACCAAATATTGGAAAGTAAATGTATTTTATCTAGTGAATTTTCAATTCTATTTCTCTTTATCTTAGAACGAATGGGGTAATTTGGTTTGAAAAATTTAAAACGTTGGAGTCGAGAAGGGAAGGGAAAATGTCAAAAAATGGGAAATGTCAAAAATGTTTGAATTTCGAGTCGCGTTGTGAAAAATTGAAATGAGCAAGCTTTTCAGAGAAGAAATTTAAGGTAAGACGTTCACTTGGAAAGTTATTTGCGTTAAGGATTAAATCGTGGTGTTTGAAAAAGTGGCGAAGCTCGGAGATTGTAAATGTCGTTGTTATTAGAATTGTAAATGGACGGACGAAACGTTTTTAACTCGATTTGACGAATTAGGTGGAAGGCGCGTTAACAGTTGTCGCGATTAATTGGGAACAACTTGTATTTTCTTTTTTTATCCGAATACGAACGAAACGTGTGATTTGTTAATCGTTAAGAAGGACAGATAAGGGCATCTTAATTATTCTCCACGCTTTTTCAGCTTTATTCACGCGAGTAATATGTTGCATAATACGAAGCACGGTGATTCGTTTTCTTACGTTTAAATAATAGTTTACCGGATAAGTACTAATAAAGCGGTGCGTTTTAATAGACGCATTGCGTGTACTGGCTTTTCTCTCGGTAGCTATTGCACGAAACACTGAGTTAATGTTATGGTTATGAGATGTGATATTCGCAGCCCAATTTCGATGAACGACTTCAAGTTTTGCTCATAATACGCTTGCTAACTCATTTCATGAATGCAACGGCTTATCTTCGAATTTAAGTGGTATTTAAATTGTTAAAACGAACATCCATTTATTCCTTTCCCGTTTAATTTTGCTCGAAAAATAATTCACAAGTTTCACGAGTGATAATTAAAAATTGATTAAAATAATAATTATCGTGAAATCGAAACCTCTTAGGAATAAAGATTGAAAAATTTTATTATATAGAGACATATCCCCAACGAAGAATGATTTACCATTCGCTTTATTATTTAAATAAAAATTATCGGCGAGTAATTCAGGTTTCTTTTCGCTTGTAATTAATTAGCATTTAGAAGTATTGAGATTTCATTTGAATACGTTTGAGTTAAAATTCAGAGAACTTCACTCTTTGCCGTTGAATTTTATTCATCCAGTTACAAAATTGGAACTTCGATCAATTAGATATCGATCACGACCATTGGCTAATTTGTTTTACAAAGTTAATAAATATATATATATATACTATGCAATTATAATTGATTACACTGCTTATCGAATTTATTTATTTATTCTCTTATAATTCTTTTCCTTGTCGAAAGTTTCTTCCGTTAAAAATGCATTTTCAAACGAAATAATAATTAAATTTAATCTAATTTAAAATTCATTTGATCAATTATAATTATTTTATTCCTTAACGCCGATATTGTTGCAAAATGGACGAGTTAAAATTATACCAACAATCCATATAATCAACAATACACACATATATATATATATACACATTTACTCACCGCTATCACCTTTAACTCTTGCTCCATCCTTTCCACAAAGATGTCTAAAAATACTCCTCCTTTTCCAACAATATCCACGCACAACATCCACAAATCTATTCTCGAGCTATCCCCCCAAGCAAAGAGATCAATCATCCCAATCAAGCATCCAAATGAATCACCATCCTCATCATCATCCTCATCATCGCCATCGTCATGATAAAGAAAAAAAAAAAAAAAAAAAAAAAAAGAAAAACAACAACAATAATAACATCGTCTTCTCGACGACACGGTTCGCCGCTAAGAATCCCAAACAGCCAAGTAATTCGCTCGAGTTGGCTGGCTTTCGCTGTTAGGATCCATCGCCAGGAAAAGTCTTCGTGGAAACTCGGCCCGCTATAAATACATATGCGCGTTCGATGAATCGACCGCGTGTGCCATACTGTTCCAAACAGTTTGCGCGCGGTTATTGCGCGCGCCAGGTCGCGCGACGAATGCGAAATCGCGAGGAGGAGGCGCGTCCACGCATGCACGCACGACAGCAGGGCCCGAGCCGCGTATATCTCGATGAAAATGGCTCTCGTAGATGAGCCCAGGCTGCAGAGAATTTGGTTGATAGGAGGTGGTTGCACGATAACACGTGACGTGGAACTTCGAAATAAATTCGAGGGAAATTTGTATGTTTTTTTTTTTAATGGAATCCATAGTTGAAAGTAGAATGGAGGGGAAATTAAAGATCGATAAAATTGTAAAATAAAAAGATCTGGGATTTGCATATTTGTCGTCTCGTGTTATTTAGTAGGGGAAAAATCATTTCGAAAAATTGTTAAAGTAAAGATAAGAGAAGTTTGAGGAAGTTTCCTCTAAAGTTTTGATATCTCTGTGAAAGAACGTTCGGCGTGGTAAAGTTTAAGCGGAGATTTAGAAAAATTTATAGTCGTAGTTTCGAATACTGACTCCCGCGATACATTTCGGGAGCAGAAAGTTATTTCTAAGGCTACGATGAAGTGAATTTCGCAAGGCGATCTTATACGAGTCATATTTCGCGGGATAGTTTGCTGATGTATGCACGTCGAATCTATTTTCTTAATACTTTTCCGGAATAAATCATAAATCAGAGACCAAGAAATCATTTACATTTAGATACGAATATATATACAAAATTTGCAACGAAATGCAAATTTTACGATAGGTTTCATTCAAAGTTGCGCTATAAATCGCGTTTAATTATGTCGTTAATTATCCAAAATACTCGTTTCACGTTATTCGCGTCGATTTAACACTAATAATATGTCTATAATACACTAATAACATATATCTTAATACCACGTATAAACGATAATTAATGCGATATAGTGATAATTAAACAATATCAGAACCAGTGACATTTGTTCTCGCGACGAGAATGTTTCACGATTTGACTTGTTTACCATTTAAATGAAAATCCTGCCATGCAAATATGCAAGTTCACCGTGTGACACGTGTCAGAAACGGCGTCGAGCATCATCCGGAATCGCGCTGATCGAATCGTTGTGAAGAAAACGAGCGAACAGAGGTTCGTGTAAATGCAAAACGGAAATTGATTCCTCCTTCGTTGACTTGCATTTCGAATCGTGACATTTCGATGCACTAGCGTTCGACGAACAGTTCGACGGCAGCAGCAGAAGCGCACGCGAATGCCTTCGTATTCATCCTACACGACGACCACGATCGTGCACCGATATTCACACAGTTTCGAGCCAGTAACGATCAAGGGAGCAATTAAACGACCGGCGAAGACACGTGGTAGTATAATTCTCGAAATCAGTTCCGCTGATCGAGAACCGTTTCAGTTTAACAGAGGCACACCGTTAATCGATTAATCGACCGATTCGTCCGGCCAATTAACCGTTTCGATCGCGTAGAACCGTGCAGAAGTATCGGTTATCCGATTGATCAACTTTTCTCTTTTTATTTTGCCCGATTATCGCTGCCAGCCCTGTTTTTCCGGTAATTAAACCGAGGAAGTAAGATTGGATATAGGAGGGAGTGATTTTTGCGTGGGTAATCTTTGCCGATTTGTCTTGTTCACGGTGGAATTCCTATTAAAACCGTCGATGAAAGTCAATAGGGTAAGCGGATTAACGCAAAAGTGTCGATTAACGCGTTAAATAATTTTTATGATCGGTCGATTGGATCGATCAGAGGTGTTAATGGATTGGCTCTGATCAATTTAAAACGTGCCAGACTCTCGTCTCATGACATGGGACGTTGCTAGAACATCATAAATGGAAACATGCACCTTCGTCGAAAAGTTTGAAATAAATTTTCTATCGATTTTTGTATCGAGCCAATTTTTTTTGCCAATTTTCTTTACGAATATAACGATTATAGGTATAATTTGGGATCATCGTTTGCGAGACTCTTCAAAAAAATACCACGATGCATTTATTGCAAATTTAGAATGAAATCGTCGTTGCAGCAATCGGACGATATAAACTTCGTATCGGTGAGAACATGATTCACGGTGAAAAAAAAAAAAAAAAAAAAAAAAGAGGAGGCACGATTAAAAACGAGGAGACTCCTCGAAGCATCCCTCATTGTTACGAGCGTATGCGGCCACGTATCGACTCGTTGTACGATGCATATTCAGCGTGTGACAGCGATCATGCAGATGCGGGCGTGCTTTCTAAATTTCACTGGAAGCATTCCGGAAAACGTGTGACGCGTGCCGGTCTTTCGTCAAATCGAATAAAGGCTATTGTACGCGTCGCAGCCGCGTGCGGACTAAAAATAAACGGAACTAAATGACGAGCATGTTTCACTGGTCGGATGTAAATCGTCGCCGTTGCGCCACTTCACGCGACAAAGACGTTTCAATTGCGCGACAAGTTTCGACGCAACTTCCTGCCGAACTATAACCGACTTTTATAAGGTTTCATCGTTACAAAAACTGTGAAGAAGAAAGAAAGAAAGAAAGAAAAAAAAAAGAGGAAAGAGCCATCAATTGCTCTCTGTTCGCATCGAATACTTTTATTACGTTCGGCTCGTTAGTTTACCGCTGAACCCCCGGGAGGGGGAGGGGAAAAAAAGGAAGAAAGAAAAATAAAGAGAGAAGGACCGAGTGAGGAAAGAAGGTTGAAGGATGGTCGGCTCTTCAGAGCCACTCGAAAGCTAAAGTCCCCTCCGTGCCGTTTCCTTGGGGACGAAATGAACTTCATTACGGATATTCTTCAAACGGGATCCCCGGAAAAAGGGACGACAAAGCTGAAAGGAATTAATTTCTTCGGTTGCAACTGGCTACCTTTCTCTCTCTCTCTCTTTCTCACACGTACACACTCTCTCTCTCTCTTCCTCTTTACGAACGGGATTCGTGTTTGGTGAACGCGAGAGAGTGCCGCATTAAAATCAATATGCCGTAACTTTAAATGACGGGCATCGACTGCGAGGTGAAAAGCGACCATACGTCGGACATAAAAAAAAAAAAAAGAAAAAAAAAAGAAAGAAAGAAAGAAAAAAAAGAGAAGGGAAGCGAGAGATAATGTCGACAGATAAAGGTATCGTTAGACGTGAAACTAATCGAGAACTGGCGATTAATAACTGAACCCGCCGGTTTCTAACAATTATCGAACGCGGTCATTAATATTGTTAACCGTACGCGATACCGCGATGGTGTTCAAGGTGTTACGACTCCTTTCGACATTCTTTCGTACGTAGGTGCGAATATTGTGCAAATTATACTATTGGAAGAAATACCTCGCATGTGCGAGTTTTTTTTCTCGTATGCGATCGTTCAAATCAGATATAATAAAATAGATAAATGTCAGGCGATGAAATATAAGGTTAAATGAAACTTATTTTCCTTAAGATGATGATCAATGATTACATAAATAATAATTTTTGTGATTTTATAATAAAGTCGTTGTTGATTTAATGGTAAGGTTAACGAATTGAAAGATAAGATTAAGAGAATTTGTAAAAAATATCGTGCCTAAATCTTGATGGTAAAACAACATTGACACCCGACAGGAGCAAAAAGATAGTGGAATTCAGACGAGTGGTAGTCACGAGTGAGCAACGCTTCAGTGAGTCAGTTTCAAGTACAGACACACCGTACGTGCCTTTTCATATTTCAGAGATTCTCTCGGACCCTCCAATTTTCCTCGAATCACGAGTAGTACCGGCTTCCGAATTTTTTAAATTATCGTTGCACACGTCCTTCTAGTATTCTTTTTTCCAACGGGTATCTTTTAATTACGAAATTCATAACTCTTTTTTCTAAACCTAACGAATTTTGCGTTGAATAATTCTGACATTTTTCCAACTCTTTTTTACACAGCGTGAAACTAAAGAATATTTGACTTAATGCTATTCCAAGTTTTAATGTATATATCTTCTACTTAACAGTATTTTTTCCTTAACCGGTTAGTAGAACCGATATCAGACGACCCTCGTTTTATTAATATAACCTCTATTTCTTTAAATCCTCGGTTACTTTTCTCAAACTTTAAAGGACGCATATTCTAATTAACAATCGACATATCATTCAATTTTCCTCAAATTAACACCTATCATTTATCGTTACCGTTGTTATCATCGAAAACTATCCAATTGTCGCGGGATATTCAAAAGGAGAAGCGCATCGATAAATCCCAGACAGAAAGAAAGAACGAGTGAGTAAGTCGAAAAGAGGGGAAAAAGAAAGAAAAACAGAGAGAGGGAATGGCGCGAACAGCGCGCGAGTGGTGGCGAGTGCCGCGAGTAGCAGCGATGTGGGTCAACCGCGAGGCGACCGCGAGAGGCCCCGAGGGTCGCCGAGAATCGGCGAGAACGGCCGAGCGGCAATCACGTTGCGCGCATCTGGGTCACCGGCGTACTGGCGCATGCGCAGTTCCCTCCCTCGGTCGTTCACCGTTGACCAAGTTACTAACCTTCCGACACCCGGTCGCCAGTTAGCTTCTCGTATTGACCGCTGGAAAAACGTTGACTTTTCTCGCATGAGAAACCCGTCGGAGCTTTTCGTTGGCTCTCCAGAAGCACAAGGGAAGCCGCGAAACACGGTGAGCGTAGTCAGTAGGCTGCGAAATGTCCTTTTCGAAAAGGTGCTTACACATTTAACTGCGGCGGTACAGGCAACGCGGTAATAGACGTTAACTCGCGATCGAATCGACGTTGAGAGATATAGCGTGGCTATTAGTTGCCGTTTATAGGATAAACGCGCTCTCGATAGAATCACGCGCGTCCACGTTTGTAAAATCGAGACGCTAACACAACTAGATAACACTGTCTATAACGAAATAAATGACAACGGGAAGAGCACAATACACTTCGTTTATACGAACTGAAGGTGGTTTTTTCGAGATTCGAGAGATCGAAGAAGCTTTCGGATTTCGATTAGTAGATGTCGTTGGAAGATATACTGTCGCTAGGCATGCGTGACGTAGCACGAAATACACGTAACATTAGCGATCGATTCTCATAACCAAAACTAGAAACTGCGAGGTTCTATTCAAATTTCGACGAGTATTGACAAAGAGTCGTTGGCTTCGACGTGCGGTACGAAGTTTGCTGACAAATGAAAAAATATCGAACGATTCACAAAGTGACATAGAGATGCGAATCGCGCCGTTGTTAGAATCGTACGACGAACAGATGTAAATCAGTACCGTATCCACGATCGATGTATTGACGCATAGGTGACGCGATGAATCCGTGTGCGTAACGGGCCACAATTTATCCGCGATGTACGTGTCCGCAGCAGACTGCGTGCGACGAAAATACATAATGAATGGTCGGGAGAAACGGAAGACAATGTTTAACCGATTGAATCGGTCGATGTATTTCCGAGCTATTCGCGTCCGGCCCGGCCCAAATTCAAAAATCTTTTCGAGCGATTTTGGCACCGGTCGATCGACCGCCGCGCTATACCGTGCCATGTCCATGCCGGCATCAAAGTGTCGCAAGCATTGCCACATCTGAATTCGCTTAAGGAAACTGTAACGGTCATTCTTGTTTGTGCGACCGTGCGAGACTCCTTCGCAGTTGCGCATTGCGTGGCCCCAAGGGCCGTTTGCATCTCGTATACTCGCGTCAAAGCATTACGTAATCCACGAGATCGGTCATTCTCGCAGATCGCACCGGTTGCCTTTTATCGCGTTACATTTTATCCTGCAATAGTCATGGAGACTGCATAGGCGTAAACGAAACAATCGTAAGTCGGGATGTCAAATACATTACGTGTGTTGCTTTGATAAAATTCGTGGGATATTGCGTGGGATATTCCCGGCTGTGTAGTCAGTTCCTTATTTCCGAAGATCATCTCGCTATATTTTGTCTCGCGTATATTTAGGCGGCAATGCATGGGCGTGAGCGATGAAAACAGATCTCTGTGACTCTAGCAATCCACTCGTTCGATTATCTTACCAGTGGATGTCCGCACTACGATGTTCGATTCGAATTCCACGAAATTGCAAACTGTACGAGTTAAATTGGTAGCTGCAGTTAGTTTATTATCTTATCGGTTCCAAACTTTTCTCGCCTCGACTTAAACATATTAGATATCTTCCTCGTTCGATGGTAAACCTTTCTGCTATTCTATCAAAAGATTTCTCTCAGATATTTTTTTCTTTTTTTTTTTTTTCTTTCTTTACTAATATTGCAGTAATGTACACATCAAACAACATGTTGTCTCCGCGCGAGATAACAAACGATAGGAAACATTTTATCGATAACCTCGATAGAATCTGGACGATGTAGCCGAACGGGACGCGATCGTTTGTCAATCGCGACGCCTTGCCACGCGTTGCAGAATACTTTAGGTCTATTCGCGGCCGTTTCCGCGAATGTGTGGCGTGTCGACGACGCCGCCAGGCCGTAGAAAGAAGGGAAATATTAAAAGCGTGCGGAACGCTTGCACTCGTTCATAAGAACCTACCTCCATACTGATTATTCTATAGCCTGACCTACATTCATTCTGAGATTCACGCCACTCGCACAACTCCCGACGACAAGCGCGCGCGCGCTCCGCTTCAGCGGCTGCACGCAACGACTGATGTCTGCTGCTCGGGATGAGAAGCGAGGAGAAAGCAATAAAAAGAAGAGAATATTTGGATAAACGGAGTGCAATCAAGCTGTCGTTTTTCGAATGAGCGCAGATATACGATAAGCGGCGATGAGTCGACGTGGTTCAAAAGGCCGCACGAAATTTTAACTCTTCCCAATGGCGCAGGTGCATCACGGTACCGGTAGATCTGCCAGATGAAACGTTCTAATTGTAGTGACGAAAGTTTACCACGACACTCTTTGAACAGTATTGTATTCAATTACGTAATGTCGATGTCGTTTGGAACGGTTTGAAGGAAATATATTCGTTTCGAGTAAATCTAATGAAGCGCCAATTCTTTTTTTTTATTATTTTTAACGAAAAAAGATTTTTAACGTGTACATTAGAGATTAGAAATAGATTAGAAGAAAAAAAATATAAGATTATCTCAAATTAATTAGTTTAGAAATTTGGATAATAAATAGAGATTATTAATAAACGAGCTTACATTTTTCTTTTTTTCAAAAAGATATAAATTATGCAATTCTTATGAAACTTTCTACTTGTCCAAAGCATCTGCATCTTGTTACTGAAGACGATTGGTCTTCCAACAGAGAATATCGCGTAAGACAACGCAAATTAACGCTGTCACCCGGCCATTTCCTTGTTGTACGATGTCTGACATCATTTAGCAGGGCCGCGAGAGGACAACAAACTTCGCAGCGAGTTCCTAAGTGTCATGGAAATAAACATCAACTTCGGCCGAGTAATTTGCGCCAAGTCTCCGGGCTTAACGGAGTTACGGCCGATCAAAGCTGTTTCGACATCCCCCGTTGTGTACCTCTCGTCTCTCGTGGAAACACGCCTTGCGATACACGTTCCTACGCCACGAACAGTTCTGATTCACCTGGTGTAAATTTACCCGACAGCTGATCGCCGGCGTGCCCGCGATTGGCTCTCGGCGTCTCATCGTTCGCAATTCTCGAGTTCATCGGTGGCAGGCCTGGATCAGGCCGATTTTTCGCCATTTACGGCTCAGCCTTTCGACCTCGAGATATACATAAACGGGCATTCGAGCGAAAACGTTCGATCTTCTTCTTCTTTTTCTTCTTCTTCATCTTCTTCTTCTTCTTCTTCTTCTTGTTCTTCTTGTTCTTCTTCTTGTTGCCGAGTGTAACGCCGAATTGGCGAATAGTGGCGCGAACGTAAAGGCAAAGGGAACGAAACTGAAACAGGTTTGCATTGTAAAGTGGCTTTGGAGGTTCTCGTTACGTAACTTAGCGTCTCTCAACCGGAACCTTTCAAAGTTTTTCAGAGATTTCCAATCTTATTCCTTGAACAACCGAATATTGGATAGTTACATCGATACTACATGTTTACATTGTATCGTCTAGTTTATCAATCAAAGATAGTAGGATTTTATTTCACCAATAAAAGAACCCAAGCGCTCGATGAAAAAGAGTATTGCGAGTATCGATCAGTAGGTGTCAAGAGAGGCAAACAACGGACCAAATTCCCGAATTACATAACACGAGAAACGAGAATCGATTAGCATTGCCATCGTTCGTCACGGGATAACCCGAAGGCAGAAAGGCTGATATCGAGTGCGAATTGGTAACACATCGTCTCGTTCTCGTGCATTCGTGCATACGGTTTACTCAAGAAAGAGAAACGTTCGGGCGTCACTTCGTGTATTACGCCGGATGCGTGCACGCATCTCGCCTTCTCTCGCGTGTAGCACACTGCATACGTGTATTCTGAGGCATGCATGGCATCGTTATCGACGAGGGTACGCTTATCGGGTTCGGCTATCGGGCCATTTCATCGTGTAAATTCCAAGCGTGGCAATGGCGACGTCGCCGGTGTCCGATCGAACCGCTGGAACGGCGCAAAGAGACATATCGCCGGCGCGATTATTTATTTGCGAAACGTATTTATAGAGTATTACGCGGCGCAGGTTGGCAACCTCGTGCACGGTTATGCAATAAATGAGAGAAGGAGCGAAAGGGACACGGGTAGAGGGGGAGGACGACCGAGGGAACGGCTTGAAGTGAGAGGAGGTGATGCTCGGGGGAGGGAAGGGGGATCGCGGGGGCAGAGACAATAATACGTGGTGGAGTAAGAGGGGGTGGAACCGGAGGGAAAGAGCGAGAGAGACGCTCGATGAAGAAGAAGGACGGGTAACGAAGTGGCGGAGGGTGGGGAGGAGTTGGTCGGGTGGTGGGGAGAGCCGTGCGCGTGTCCAAGAGAAAGAACGAACCACTGAAGGAGTTATTCGGCGATAGGGGCCAGGGAGGGGAAGTTAGGGGTGAGAAAGAAACGTACAAGGGTAGAAAAGGATGATGTATGGGTGCGGGAAAGATTTAGGTGGAGATGGTGCACAAGGAAAGAGGCAATAACTTGAAAATTCATGTTGGGACAGGGGGCCAAATGGAGTAGCGTGGTAGGGAAAAGGGGGGTGAGAGGTTTCTCTGGAAAAGGTATAGATGTATGTATGGTTAGGTTAAGCGGAGAAGAGAGAGGACGTAGAAGGACGAAGACGCTTCGTGATGATAATTTCAATGCGGGAATCAAAGATGGATAAAGAAATTGCGTTTTTCTTTTTTATTTGTGTATCGTTGCGAGCTATTGTTGTTTGACACAAGTGATAGGTTGTAAGTAAGAGAATACATTGTGTAGACAATTGTTTATGCTTGAACTTCGAAATACTGATTGCATTGCAACTGACAGGATCGGGAATGGAAAATGCAATAGCGCGTGAAAAAGGACCGAGCGTTGAATCAAAATGCTTTCAATGGGCAGGCGGTGCACGTTGCATTAAGTGCATTATACTCGGCACAAAAATGAAAGTGACCTTGGCACAAATGCCTAAAGCGTACGTCGATCGTGGAATCGCATTAACACTGAATATAAATTAAAACCGATTGTTACGCACCGTGTAGCAATCCCGCGGTGGTCGGAGATGCAATAGTTCGATTGAAAAAGAAATTGTGAAATATGAGAACTTAGAGTCGAGTAAGTCTTGCATTCCGCCCATGCAAGCGTAGAAAAGTTGCTCGTGTGAATATCGAATCAAGGTTATGTAAAACTTATCGTAAAATTTACGTTATTATCCTTAATAAAAGTCCCTGTAATGAACGAAGCAGGCAATTTCCAAATGCTTTTAACGGATACGATATTTCATAATCACATCCTTCAAGCATTCTTCAGGAGAATTCAAGAGAACTAAAATTATATCCATAAAAATGACATATCTATATTTTTATCGAATCTTAATGCCGATAAAATGCCGTTTCATTCTCGTTATTTTAAAAACTGCTCGTAAAACGCGGCCCGTATCAAAAGGAATCTCTAAATCCATTATCCCCGTTTCCAAATTCAACCATTCGCTCGCGGACGTGGCTGCGTCGCGCCACAACTACTCAATCAAAGTTAAAATCGTAAACGGCGGGAGCAAACGGAAAACCATCGTGGTTCTTTAATTAGTCGCGGCGGTTGTAGAAACGACGACGCCTCTCCTTCCCCAAGACAAACTTTCCGAGGCGGCGGTTTCCGAGCATCGTCGAGGGAAACACGATACGCACGTGTATTTAGGAGCCGGTGTGCCCTTAACAAGCCGCGCTAATAAAGTTAACGTGCCGCGCCACACGGGACGGAGATCGGAAAGCCCGCCTTACGCGCTCGTGATCTGCATCGTGCGTTTCCGTGACCGTTCGCAGTTGCGCAGTCGGCGATCGTAGCGTAGATTCGTTAGTCGGTACAGCTCGGTTGTTTTCGGCAATGATCGTGTTGCGCGGGTGGTGGGGGCGAAAGAGTAAGGTGGGGAGAGCGAAGGGTGAGGCACTCGGCCATCATCGGCGGAGGCGCGCACAGTTCAGTGACCCGACGCAGCGTCATTCGTTGGTGGGGGAGCGCGGGGAGTTCTGACATATTGTGAGATGCCAACTCGCTAACGCCGGTCCCCGAAAAACACCTCTCTCTCTCTCCCTCTCTCTTGCTCGCTTCTAATGCTCCCTCTTTTTCTTCCTCCCGCATATATCCCCCCCTCTTTTTTCTGTTTCCGTCTTTTTTTATCACCATCTCCCTTTCTATCTATCTGCCTTTACTTCTTCGGTGCCTTTTTTTTCCCCGGTTACTCCCGCTCTTCTCCCTCTTTCTCATACTCTTTTTTTCTATCCTTGTCGTTATATCTCCTTCCCCTACTTTTCTTTGTTTCTTTCCCCTCCGCCCCAACGGCTCGCTCGTTTTTCCGTCTTTGTCCGTTCCATTATCTCCGTCCTTTGTTCGCCTCCTTTCTTCACCAGTGACTCGGGTTCTTCATACAGCCGCGAGGTTCATCAAACCCCCGAAATATTCTAATGCGCCAGTCGCACGGTGTTTCCGCGAGTTTTCCCCGCCGGGCCCGTAGCAGGAAGCGTGGCCGCGTGACATCGGATAACGAACGCGTACCGCGTGTCGCTTTTGCCGCTCGATTCGGACGGACGATTGGATCGTTGCGGTGTACGCGTTGGTGCGCGAGACTCCCGAAATTACCGCGGAGGAAGGAAACGTGGAGGCATCGTGACTACGTGTGCGCTCTCGTACATGAGTACACGTGTGCGTGCGTGCTTGCGTGCGGGCGCGTGCATGCGTGCGTGCCAGTGGTCCCGCTTGGCCGAGGAGTACGTTCGCCTCCGTCGTTTCTCCGCTCGCGTTACACCAGCATTTTCCTCGTTCGGCTCTCTTCCTTTCTTTCTTCGCACTCTCCATTCTCCTTTCTCCCCTTTCTCTGTCTCCCGTGACCGTTGCTCCAGCACTCTACTCGTCACCTCTTCTCGGGCGCACCGTGCACGCTTCGAGACGCTGTGCTTCTTCTGTGCGTCTCGAAATTTCACCAGCCCGAAGAAACTCGATGTGTTTTCGTGTACGGTTGTCGGTCGAACTTCACAACGGAACAAGGAAGAGGAGAACGATGATCGTGTCGAGGATGTGTTACCGGGACAAGCTTGCCCCGCCGTTCAACGTCGCATTTCGTGCGTGTTAAGTGCAGCCAACAAAGTGATCATCATCGTGGCTGGAAAGGCTCCAGGTGGAAAACGCGCGACCTCCTCCTCGTCTGTGTATACGTTTCCCTCGTCTGTGTCCAAGTGCGTACGCGAGTGTGTTAGTTGTGCGCGTTCAACCGTGTATACACACGCGTCCCTGTACGTGTACACATTACGTTTTACATGCGGCGCTTGCGCGGCTCCTAGCGACGATTCGCGCGCGCCTACCTCGTGCGGTGTGGGAGTTTCTGTCGCGATGAAAACGATCGGCTATTTGTGAACGGTTCATGCCAAGCTTCTTTGGAATACGATGTAATTCGAAAATGATCGCGAAACGTGGTGCTTTTCTTGATTGTACAGTGGACGTTCGACTCGCTACGTGTCCATATCCGTAAATGGTAAATCGAATTGAAAGATTGACAGAATTGTGGTGGATTAGGTAGACGTACTTGATATATTCTATCGCTGGTATTTATCGTTTGAACGATAGATGTCAGTGAGATAGCGCTTCGTGACAATTGGATATTACAAGTCGGTTAGAGTTTGGCCCATGTGTCGATACGTTGTTCGTGACCACGAATCTCGTTCCTTGTTTTTCACTTTGTCAACACAACAAGTAAGTTTCTCTCGATTAGTATTCCATGCCGTGCTATCCCAAAGCCACTTGCGTTCCCAATTTTCACGTTGTCGAGATGCGAGTTCACGTCTGATGGTAATAGTCGGTATCTTTGACCACTTTCTACCGTATTCTGTGCAAAGTAGAGAATTTCATTCGTCGGATGATCCGGTCGGGGATAGCGTACGGGGAACAAAGTGAAATATAGGATTGACGTCGATGTCGTTGAATATTCTCCGTCGAATTTCTCTTCTCGTCCATTCGATTCACACTCTAAAGAAAGCACGCCTTACGTAAGGACAAAGAGATATACGACGTTCTTTCGTGTGTCGTCAGGAACAACTAATTGCTTCGAGCAATCGTAAATAAGAGATCGTTAACGTAGGTGAATGACGTGTTACGATATAACCGGGAAACGTGTTCATGCTTCGTATCGTTAATTTCGATCGATTCATCGAAGCATCCTCTGATGGCCGATCGATATCTACTTTGTGTTGTACACAAAGTTACGCAAAAGGATTTATTTAAGATTAATACGGTATTCCGGTATTCGTTTCGAAACAACGAATATTAAATTGGTATCGATTTAATTTGGTTTGATGTCATCTTGTCTCAGATTTCACCGGAAGTTGTAACGGTAGTTTCGAACTACTACATGCCCCAAGTTAGTGACTTTTAATGTTTCTGCCGATGATAGACGTTCGTAATAGCCTCTTCAAACGAAAGACATTTTATTTATTTTGATCATTCCCTTTCTACTTCGTGTCGTAAAGCTCTGATGACTTGCCGGTTCATCCGTCCAGTACTTAAACTCTCTGTGCAATGCCATGTGACTTGCAAGTTGTATATACACGTGTTCTTTAATTCTTATTTTACTTATTCATCACTAATAACAAATCGTAATTCACATTTCTAAGTAAAATTCTTTTTTTTTTTTTTACACTTATGATGTCTATTTTAAAGAGGTTAAGATCATTCTCCCTCGCTCTGAATTATCTCGAACACGATCAGTTCAAAACAGAATTATGATTCAAATTTCGATATACATTAACCATGCATATTACTTTCACTGACTCTCGTTTTTAAAATCTTTAACTAAAAACCATTTAAGAACATGTATGCAACGATTAAGCTTTCGGATATTTCTACTATTTGCTTCTTTCCATTATTTACTCTGCTCCTCCTAATCTATCGTTCTCGCATTCATCTTTATCTCCGTCTATGGAAATCTTAATATATATCCTCTCAAAGGAATTCACGAAATTACGTGATTTAATTTCGACTTTAGCCTCAAGTTCGATTCATTTATCCTGATATAGCGCAGTATCGATAGGGAGATTACTAGTTACCACTAGATTGATTTTGATTTCGACAACGAAGAAACCTTAACAGAAATTCCCTTTCGACTCTAGCCTTCGTTCCTACGTATTCTCCTCCCTCCCACATATTTTCCGTCCCTCTTTCGTAATTGGAATTTCATCGGAATCCATAGATACAACCACAACGAGTATATACGAGTTTCTTCCCGGTTACAGCTGTTCGTAAAATAATTCTAAAGCTCACCCCGGCTCGGCAATTTCGATAACTCGATTAATAACACGATTCGTGGTCGCCGTAGATCGGACGATATCGATTCCTTAATTTTCGATACGATCGTAAAAAGTCTCGAAGATGTCGATCCCGTGTACACGTGCGATCGTTTCGCGAAAGGAAAAAAGGTTTGGATAAGTTCCAGCCGGCCTCGCGAAATCGAACGTTAATCGTACGATCCCTGTTTCCGTGGTCTGGCAGAAATACAGAATCTCTCGCTTTCCTCCATTCCACGGCTATTTACCACGAATCGCGTACGCACACGTATACGAATACGTGCGTACGATCGCTGCATACGAGGAGAGGAGAGGCGAGCGCTCGCGGATGGACAAAGGTACAACAAAGTGGCTTCGATTTCGGGAGTTCCGGGGTATGTATATAGTAGCCGGCGCTGTGCACTCTCCTCGAGGCAACGGCATGACGCACATCAAAGATGCGAGCGTGCCGGGTGACTGTACTCTGGGTTCATCGTTCTCGGTTATGTAATGTTCGACCGTATGGTGCAAGCGCCTCGACGCTACTCGTGGCGCTAGAGTTGTCGGACGAGAGAACCACGATATACAGACACGGCCAGCACCGAATCCTCCTCGCTCCAATACGGTAGTCGCCTCTACCAACCGACACACGTGCGCGCGAATGTACTTATATATATGTATGTATGTAGTATACGTAACTACATATATACATATATATATATATATATATATATATATATATATATACAGAGGACAGAGCACAAAAGTGTCCAGCTATTCGAGTATCTTTTATACATTTTGTTTAAATCCCAGATTATTAGTCTATCATTCTAGAATACGTTGAACGTTTAAAAATTAATTTCTAACTGTTTCTATTTACAATTTTTCGTAAAATATATACGCAACCGAGTACGTTTGTGTGAGCAACTGTAGATACGCGAATGTATCAGATGTACAAATTCATACAGAGATACATTCATGCATAGTGTATATATATATACGTGTATCTACGTCACATGCATATACTTACACACGAGAACGTCGTTCCTCTCCCTCCTCTCTCGCTTCGCCTTCCATGCCGGTTCTCTTCTTCGTGCACCAGCACACCCTCTTTCTTCTGTCTTGCTTTAGCGCCCTCGCGATATAGATATAGCATTACCGAGCTGAGAACGAAAATAGAGGGCAACGGGAGCCACTGCAGCAGCCGCATTTCTACTCTTTTCCTCCGTCCCATCGCGCTCTTTCCACGTTCTACCTCGTTTTCCGACGCGTTTCTCGATCTTTCTCGCAAAATTTCGGCCACCCTCTCCAAACCTATAACAGGATGGATTATTTCGATTTGATATAAATATATATATAAAACAAGTTGAACATTCGTGGACGAAGGAGAAGCGTGAGGTGATCGATGCGGTTTAAACTCGAGACAGGAATTTGTCGCGCGCATTCCGTGTCTGATGGCGCGTTCTACAGAGCGAGGCCTGTAAGCCGCGATTGATTTAGGGGTTGGGGTTCACGGTGTAGGGATCAGGGTGTATTCTTGGTCGAAATCCAGGTTAGAAGGCGTATAAATAGGATCCGGCTGGAAATCGTTGGAACGAAGATTTTCAACGTGCCCCTCTCCTCGCGATCAACGTCGTAGGACGACCGATCTACGTTACGAACGATAATAATACGGTAATTTCAGCAGAGGAGAGAGTGTTGTAAAAGGAGCGTTCGAAGAATAACTTCGTTTTGCAATATTTCGAGGGAACCTCGTCTCGTTATTGGCACGAATTATACACTCGAGGATTGTGCGCTCTCTCGACGATTGTGCTCTCATGCAGCTCGATCGAGCGAGAGATCGGTTACCGGTATCAGCCACTAATTCTCCTCGTCCCGACGATCCTCTTTAGAATCCGGCTGTGGAAAATTCTCTCGCGTCTCTCCGGGACATCCTCACCCCCCTCTCCTCTTCGCGGGATACACGCAACGTGTCCAGAATAGGAGGGTGTATTCATTTCATTATACGATCTCACGATCGATGGAACGCTCTCTCTCATCTATGACCGAGTTGTGGAAACTGTTCACGATTGTTTTCGACGGAACACTGTGAAAAAGTTGAACCGCTACGCTGGTGGGACTGTAACGGCAGTGTGATGTGAACTGTTACGCGTGAACGATGAATGGTTGGAAGAAATAGGTGCCGATCGTGAATTCCGTGGAAAAGGGAGAAAAACTATTCTGATGTTGTTATGCGCGGGGAACGTTGGTGGGCAGATTTTTAAATGAAACGCCACCATAGAGTGGAACGTAAATGGAGGGAAGTCTCTCTACGTTCGGTGGGCCAAGTTGGGGGGCGGACAGCACGAGCCCTCAGCCACCGGAAACGAGAACCAGGGTACCAGTGCAAACCCCCGCAAGTCCGGAAAATACACTCTTGGACGATCGTAGGCTACAAGTCAATTCTATACGAGGTACTCGTTGGCTATGATAAATTTTCTTTTTTTTTTTTTTTCGTACGATCGATATTCCTGTAATACATCCGATGGGATCTTGTGCATCATTTTTCTCTTATCGTTGACGAATACGATTTTATTTGTAATGTCGGTGGAAGAATAAGAATATCTCGTTAAATCAAGTTTGTTATACCAATAATTTTATCTGAACCTGATATTATTTATAATATTTGGAATTGATCTTAGTCTCGAAATAAGGCAAATCAAAGTTAACATTGAAATCTGGATTTAGCTTTTATTAATTCTTTTTTTTTAAATTATTATATGAAATACTTCCTGAAAATAATTCTCTTGCTTGGAACGATTATATCTGAGAAAAATTATCGTACATATTATCCTCCCTCTTATCCGTGTGCTATTGCTCGTACCAATGGAGGAAATAGAATTTTAACGCGAATCTTCGGTCACGTTTTTCCCCGTCGAGACAAGGATACCTTTTTAGAGAGACGATTTCTAAGATTCGATGGGAGGGAACATCCGGGATAAGCAATTGCAATTTATAGAAACACTTGTGGATGAATGGTGTCTTTCTGCCTGCTGATGTTCCGCGGCGCGAAGTGGCTACGTATTTCTTTCGAGTCTTCTGATTTTCCAGAAGTGAAAAACTACGGTCACGCTTTTATCGCTCGTGTTATCGTTGCCATATTATAAACCGATACGAAATCTCCTCGGCCGTAAGACACGTACGTAGCTTATTAGATGCGTTTGGACATAGTTTGGACCCCGCGGTTGCATGGAATCCGCCGTCTAGTATTGTCCTCCAATCAGAAAGGTTATCCATAAATATACTAGAGAACGACCAATGGTGTGATGAACTTCGACGAGCCAGGAATAAAGTGGCAGCATATAAAACGGAGGACGGATTCGGTCTTCCTCTTTGATTACACGCTATCGAGAAACGAAACACGAAAGAGAAAATAAATTGATCTTCGAAACTGATAGAACTTTGGGCTGCATTTTGAATTTTCGAGGATGAATTGGACACGGAAATAGCAATCACGAATCTGGAAACTACGTAAATTGTAGATATTGAAACAATTTCAACGCTTATCCTGATAATTTGTTAAGAATTGCAATTTTATGTAATTTTTTTAATATTAACTCTTTATCTTCTAGACGTCTTCTAATAGACGTCTTTGAGACGCCATTTTTAATATACAATAAAGATACCATACAAATTTTGAAAGCTATTTAAATTCTTCTTTTTTTCTTCTTCGATGATTCTGAATATTTTCATCTCTTCACTCAATTTTATTTTAACTCGATTTGTACACGAACTCTTGATATCAATATCTTTCGATTGAATTGTAAGACAAGAGAGTCAACTACAAGAAGAAATCGAAATACCAAGAATCTTTTAATCTAAACAAAAAAAAAAAAAAAAAANAAAAAAAAAAAAAAAAAAGAACCATATCTTACAAAACTTAGAATCGATTCATCAAGCAAGAGAAACGAAAGTGAACGGGTTTGCGTTCATGCGCAAGAGTCGATTCTCAATTACCAGAGTGATCACGAATTTAACGATTTTTTCCCCGTTTGCTTTCAGCCCAGATCGAAATAATCCCGTGCAAGGTGTGTGGCGACAAGAGCAGCGGTGTTCATTATGGCGTGATCACCTGCGAGGGCTGCAAAGGCTTCTTCAGGCGGTCCCAGTCGTCGGTCGTCAACTATCAATGTCCGCGGAACAAGAATTGCGTGGTCGACCGTGTAAACAGAAACCGGTGCCAGTACTGTCGGTTGCAAAAGTGCCTACGCCTCGGCATGTCTAGAGATGGTGAGTGCTGCATATCGTTGATCCGAGCCTCCGTTTTCTCCAACAACTTCAAGGTTGTCAGAGAGAACTTGCAATAATCCTTTAACGAGAAAAACGTAACGATCGTCGCTTGGGAAACGATGCCAATCCGATGAGCAATTTACATGGATGGATATCGTTCGATTCGATCAATGTTTATTCTGAAATTGATATTGTTGAACATTAGATTAAATGTGATATTCTTTGTCATCGTGGAGAAAAATTTGATTTAAATTTTCTTTTCTTATTTTTTTCTAATATCGCTGAATAAATATATATATTGATTTTTATAATTTGAAACATGAATATTTACAAACATAGAAAATAGATAGCGAAATAAATTTCCCTTTATTTTTCATTTTCTTTCAATTAAAAATATAATTCGCACGAATATATTAGAGTCTAACCAACTTTATCGTTTCTTTGTTAAAAGTTTATGGAAAATCGAGGGCGCTCGATCGTGTATCATTCCTTTGTACGTTGTTGATTCAGAATTTTCGCGTTCTAATGCAATTTTAGATAGTCACGAGGGATCGTTCGATTTTTATTATCTTACAGCTTACAGGGGGAATGGAGGGGAGGAAGAAATTGACAAACAAAAGTGAACTATATACGATAATGCTTATGGACGAGTGTCGCGCTAGGAGAAACGATGCAACAAATCATGAGAAGCGTCGATATGAAAAAGAAATTTCTTTGTTTCAACCGTTATCGCTCAGTTTAAATTACACGACAAAAACGTAAAACGTATACTTACCACCGTACGTGTATACATACGTATTAAACTCTCTCTGTTCCACCGAATGCGACAAGATTGATGAATTACGAAATAGAAATTTATATCACGATCCGTATCCCTATACACTATTTTTCGTATCTATATCTCATTCGGTGTCACGATTCATATTCATATGAAATATACAGTTAACGTGTGCTGCTTGTTTGCACAGCTTATATACCGTAATACATCGATTTGTACTTTCAACACGGGGACAAGCGTTCCATAAAAATTATCAATATGTTTGCGTACGAACTCGTATGCCAACATGTACAGGGTGTCTAAAATGAAAAAAAAAAAAAAGATATTTCGTCGAGGGAGGAGGGAGGGGAAGCGAGCGAAAAAAACAAGTTGAATCGTTTCGATAACGCAAATTGGCCATGCATTGTATTATTCCCGAATCCATTGTTCCCTATGAAACGACGTTAAAGTGAAATTTCAACAAAAGCCAATTCACATGAAACACAAGTGTCACAATGGCCGGATAGAATATATGTATATATATATATATATATTTTGGGAAACATTTTCAGAGATGGAACGTTTTTCCAATTTCACTCGTTCCGATCGATACGAAATTTCGCAAATTTACGCGTTCCACGCATTACCATGACGACACCGCTCGTAAACATTCAATTCGTCGCGTTGAAATGACAGAGATAGGGGAAGAGGGGAAAGGGGAGAGAAAGAGACTCGTCAAATCAGATACACAGGGATAGCAGCGGCCACGCGTGCCGCTCGGGGTGTACGACCCTTTATCGGAGGCTGTCCAGCCCTCCTCTCGACCCGACTCCCCCCCTCTGCGTCTCAACACCCCCGCACGCCTTCCTCTTTCTCGCTCTTTCGCTCTCCTCTCGATGCAGCTAGGCCTCTTGCCGAGTTGCTTGCACCTTATCGGACCTAGAGTGTACACGAGATGTCTTGGACACGTTTAACGACGACGTTCATGGGGTTTAACGTTTGTGTTTCGATAATGTGGAAGCAGGTTGCTTGTAAATCCGAAAACCGTCTCGTCTCGAAGATTTTATATCGATGACGATTTCAAGAATGAAAGAAGGGAATGAATTCTGAATTCTTGGAGGAGGATATATTATTATTATTATTATTTTTTTTTTTTTTGGAAATTTCTTCGATATCGAATTATGAAGGTTAATTACAATACACGTGATTATCGTTTTAAAGAGAAATTTTCGAAAAGGATTCGAATTTGTATAGTGTTTTAAAGTACTATTTTACTGAGTGTTGAAGTGTTCCATAGAGGTTGTTTCGACAGTTTCGTTTTTTGCGAGTAAAGTTTTTTAATGAACACTCGCTGAATTTTCAGGTTTCTGCCTGTCAGATAAAAAGCCACGTTCGATAAGTAGCAGCCGAAAAGCAGGACATTGCGGTTGTGTCTGAATGAAATCGCGCCAGTTGCTTTTGATACGAAAGAATGAACTTTGCCGTTCATTTCATATTTTTTTTTTTATTTAGTTTTCTACACATCATTTGCCATTTCTTAGAACCAGCGATAAAATTATAAAGATTTTTTAAGGTTCTTCAAAAAGTAGTACACAAGTAGGCAAGTGTACATTTTTTTTTTTTCAGAAAAAAAATAAATTAGTCTCGTCGAAGGGTGGAAAATATCCTACAAGTTGGTTTTTCGATTCCCTCGAACCTTGTTTGCAAATGCTCGATAAGGATTCAATCGGTCTTCCTCTCGTTCATACCTCGCTTATCGGATAACATCCTCCTCTAATCGGCAGATTAAAATAACATTTATCGATCGATCGATCTGAAATCTGCGCTTTAACCGTTAATCAGCCGTTCACCTTCGTCGAGTTGAATTCACGAGTTCATTTATATTTAATATTTCCCCGTTTTTAAAAGAAATTCCAATAAATCGTGTTACGATCACTCTTCGGTTTCGAAAGATCTCAGGATTTCTTATTAGCTCTCCTAAAAAAAAGAACCTTTCAACCTCGGAAGCATCATTTGCCTCGTAATAAGGAAATAAAGAAGGAAAGATGAAGAAGAGGAAAAAAAGTAACGGGAAAGAAGGATGCATTTATACGTATAGATTCTTCCTAGATTCTTCTCCAACAGGCCCTTGCTTTACGCACTGGATCAAACGGAGGTCGGGTCACGAGCAATATTTCCTACCTAGAACCGGACAAAACAACTTCCAAGAGATTCCCTTCCACGGAATTCTCCCGATACCAAATACGTAAGGACAGTCATCTATCCAACCGTAACTCATTCGACCATAAATTAATTACTCATCCTCGATACTTCTCCTCCCCCTTTCAAACCGGGCATTCTCACGCATCAACTCCCCCCAAACCTCTCTCCACCCTCCTCCCCCTCCATCGCTCCCCGCTGTCAAAACCGAAACGTCGAACACCTCACCGGCCGGAACGCTCCGCCGCGAGGTCATTGACGTCCCCATTCGTCGAATCTCCCAGCGCCAGAGGTGTGTCGGCCGCGCACCTCGTGGCCCACGACCACTCTTCCACTCGTCTGAAAACGCGGCGTCGAAAACTCGCCGGTATCGCGTACGAGAGAGCGCGAGATGCCCACCCTGGCTTCGATCTGCGAACGAGAGCAAAATCCCCGAGAGCCTCGATAATCGCGTCGCCTCTCTATACACGAGAGAGTATTTTGCGCCGGTTGATAAGGAGCCGCCAGTCCTCTCTCCACGCTCGCCTCGTACACACGCTCGTGTGCATCGTGTGCTACCGGTAGCGCGCGCGCGCGCGCGCGCATACTCTTCCTGTTGTCATCTCTCTCTCCCTCCCTCCCTCTCTCCCTCTCGAGCGCGCAGCCACGCTCCTTCGCCTGCCTCGTTTCGTCCTCGTCTCGTCGCCACGAGCCCCTGTCCGCCCTCTCTGTCCCTCGTTTGCCGCGTTCGGTCGATCACCCTCCGCTTCTACCTCTTCGTCGTCCGGCCGCTTCTCTCTCTCTCTTTCTTTCTCTCTTCCTCGCGCGCGATCCCGATAGCGGTTTCAGCTGGCAGCTGACGGTCGCGAGAGACGCTCGCCTGTCTCTCTCTTTCTCTTTCTCCCCCTTTTCATCAGTTTCTCGTTCACAAACCGTTGTCGGATCTCTTCCTCGCGCTGCCTCCCCTCTCTTCTTCTCCCTCATACATCACGGTGGCATGAAGTCGTGTGCGTGAAGTCACGCGTGTGTCGCCGAGCAAACGGACCGAGATCCGAGATTCGTTGCGTTGAGAGAGGCGAGTTTCAAGGAAGGGCGGAAACTGAGCTGCCCTCTGTGGCGCCAGGATTCGGTTTTTGGAGCGTGAATGCGGGAGAGGGAGGGGGAGGAATGTTGAGTTGGGATTTGATTAATTGCGATGCGGATTTTGGGGGATTGGAGGGGGGGTTTGGATCCAGTCATATCGATGTCTTTCTTTTTTTTTTTTTAATTCGTCGAGAGGCGGATGAACTGGTGAAGTAAGAAATTTTTTTTCTTTTTGATTTTGAAATAATGGTTACCCATTGATTCGTTTCGATGATGAAGAATTGGAAAGATTTTACGCTTATATATTATATCATGTCGATCTGTTTTCAAAATGAAAATATTATTTGCCAAAGATTGTTTATTCGTAGAAGTGTATCCGAATCTGTTTTCTTATGAATTCGAACAAAGTCTGTGCGCCCGTTTTCGAATAGGATTCTCACAATTGGATCTATTTTTAACACTTTGAAATCCTGCACTGCAAAGGGCAACGAAAGCACTCAACCGAGTAAATGGAGATCGTTAAAACGAATCACACTGTTCTTTTAAAGCGTCGTATCTCGTCAATTACAATCTTTTTAAACTTCTTAAACTTTATCCTCTAATCTGTTGCTCGAAGATCCGACGTCGGATCAAAATGAATCCAAAAGTAATCCAAAGAGGGACTCTCGCGATTGATTAAACGAATAAGAATGAAAAAAAAAAAAAATCAATTCTAAATTCCTTTCGATTGAATCAAAATCCCAATCAAATTTGATCCCAGAGAGGAGAAAATAACTGCAAACGTTCCCCTTCCTTCCTTCATTTTCATCCAGCTCGCCGTTTCGCTCGCGCGGATTCGAATTTCCCCCCCGGAAGCGGAGGATCGATTTTCGAATCGGCAATCGGAAGCCGCGGCAACAATGGCTCGTTTGAAAATAGGCGCGTCTCGTCTCGTCTGAACTCGCGAATGAACTTGAAGAGAAACTGGAGAACACGGAAGAAAAAGGAATACGAAGAAGACGATTCAGGTTCTAGCGGTTGTTGAACGCTTCGCGTGACGTAGCCGTATCGCGCGCGCGCGCGCGCTCACGACTGTTGGCCGGTGTTGGTGCCGCGCGGTGACGTCACTGGGATGGGTGGGTGCATCCGAGCCGGCCGATAACGACGAAGAAGTAACGACGACGAGATGCAAAGAACTTCCGCGTTCCACGAATCAGAACAGTTTCTTTGGTGCAGTTCTCTCGTTCGCTTTATAAACGGGAGCAATATGCACGGCCACGATCGATCCTCGATCTTCATTAAAGTTACACTCTTCCGAAGTTTGATCGGATCGATCGCCATCCAATTAACCCGTATCCAACGATCAATTCAAACCGTATGCCTGCATGCAAAATGATCGAAGTGGAATGGATGGGAGAAACGTTCAAAATCGACGATCCCAGTTGATTTAGTGCGTGCTCAGCTTTTGTATGGCGTTGGTGGAGAGAGGGATTGTTGATCGGCGATAATGAGATAAATTAATAATCGCTGTTAAAGGGGATAAATAGAGAAGAAAATTCAGATCTTTCTTCGCCTGTTCATCCCAATTTTTTGTTATCGTTGAAGAGATGTACAGTGATCTTTTACGAGTAAATATGTACGTGGGCTCTAAACAAAGATTTTCTTTTCGCATTTCGATTTAATCAAATTATTATCTATATAACTTTTTAGTATGTTATAAGAGATTTGAGTAGACATTTTGGAAAAGTTAAAGGGTGTATCATCCGATTCTTCTTTCCAGCCGTTAAATTTGGGCGCATGTCGAAGAAGCAGCGGGAGAAGGTCGAGGACGAAGTTAGGTTCCACAAGGCACAAATGAGAGCGGCCTCCGAGACTGCGCCCGACAGCAGTGTGTTTGAACATCAGACCCCAAGCAGTTCGGATCAGCATCATCCTTTCAATGGCGGGTGAGTGAGATTCTGAGAAACGTCATCGACAAAGGACAAATTTATCTTAATTAAAGTCATTTTTTTCTTTAACATTTATTCCTTGAATATTGTAATATACTTTTCGAGTACTTTGTACTCTTTTTTTTTTTTCATAAATATATTAATAAGATATTCTAAACGAGTGGTCCAAGTAAAAGTGTTATTCCATCAATAATTATCAATTAAACTCGGTTGGACGGGAAGTTTTTATCCTCATCTCGATTTGTGGGCGCAGGTATACGTATGGCGGTAGTGAATACGCTTCCCCTGGCCCCGGCACGGGTGGGTCGGGTTATTACAATCATCAAGCGATGACGAACTACGAGCTTAGCGCCGACTACGTCGACAGCACGACGACCTACGATCCACGACCGACGCAGACGCAGGTCGCGGACACTGTCGCCCCTGATACGCCCTCCGCTGTCACAGCGGCTGGGGTACTTCCCAGCGTGGTCACCACCGGTGAGTATTTTAATTTACCTTCCCTCCTTCCCTCTTTCTCTCTCTCTCTCTCTCTCTCTTTCCGAGAAGAACGAGAAAGAAATATTTGGATCGCTTTAAAACTTTTTTCAAAAAGGAGAAATTCTTGATTTCGTTTATATGTGTAAATAATCGATCATCATCAGGTTAATTTGGAAAATTAAAGACGTACGTTTTTTGAATTTCTGCTCATTTTCAATCTATTCGTTTTCCTTCCGCTTGAATCTTCCAATGAAAAGAAATCTAACGTAATTATATATATTTTATTTCACAACATCTTTTTAGAAGAATAATAATTTATGGAATATGAGTAATTTGAGATTTGATCTTTAAAATCGAATCCATCACTGATGAAAATTCTTTTCAATATATCGTCGATTTCTGTATTCTTAGATATAAAAGATAAGAGATCCATAAAGATTCTGCAATGAAACTGATATTTCAACGGTTAATACGGTCTACAAATTTCATTGGCGATGCACATTTTCAATTTTGATCGAACGTGAATCTGGCCGACTGGCAGACGTAGCTGAAGCCGAGCCAACCCGTTAGTTTATAGTTCCATTGAAGTTTATTGTTAACGAAAGAGTGGTAACAAGATGTCAATCGATGAACAAGCAGCGCCAAGTAGTACTGGTCCCTTTTAGTAGCACGCGGCTGATACAATTACTGTGTTTATCACTACTTCCAGTTGACTGAACGAGACGCATTCGGTGAATAATATTGATATCGTGTAACTTCAAGTAACGATCATAAAGATAGAATTGAGTTTGTAGAAAAGCGTGATCACGAAAGTGCATTACTACTTTAAAAAACATTTTAAAAAGTCACGACTCTCGTAAATGCATGCGATCCTTCCGTTAATTAATTTTCGTATAATAAGAGATTCCTCTTTTTAACAAAATCGTACACATATTATATGTTATATATTCAGAGCTGAGAAGAAGATTAAAAAGACGACAAAGAGAAAAAGCGCATTCTCTCGTTCCATTTAAATATTTTCAAAATTTTCACTCACGTAATAGTAAAATAAATATTTAATTCCTTTTAGCCTCGAATAATATATACTTTCGCCTCTACACTGTTCTAATTATAACAATTGCCGTATTTAATTTATTAACGTATAAAAAAAAAAAAACAATTCTTAAATTCTAAATTTACCTGTGTAAAAAAAAAACGGGATCGATCGATGTGCAACCACATTTCATTCTCGAGAAAAGGCCTCCCCGATCCATTACCCGTAAATATCCTGCAGCAAATCCCTACGTATGATCCTCTGCGAGCCGGTTCCATTCCATCGAAAAAACTCGAGGATCTCGCTCGTATCCGAGCAGCGTGATTTGTCGCTTAAGGGGGGGAAAAAACGGAAGATAACGAAAGGAAAAGAAAAGAAAAGAAAAGAAAGGAAGAAAGAAAGATGAAAAATAACACGTAGAGACGAAAAGAGAGAGAAAAGAAAAAAAAAAGGAACAAAAGAAAAATACGCGTATAGCAACGTGGCAAAGGGGGTACATAGACCGAGGTGAACCTTTGACTTTTCGCGTACCAGGGAAGTCGCTGTCTGCCTCGACGACCGGAAGCAGCACGGGGGGTGGTGGTGGTGGTGGTGGTGGTGGCGGTGGTGGAGGTGGTGGTGGTGGTAGTAGCGGCGGCGGAGGCGGTGGTGGCGGTGGTGGCGGTGGTAATGGTGGTGGATCCGGTGGTGGTGGCTCGGGTGGTGGAGGGAGCGGTTCTGGCACCGGGGGCGGTGCGGCCGCCGGTGGCGGCGGTGGTGCCGGTTCCCTGAGCGGGGGTGGAATCGTTGCTGTTAAGCAAGAGACCACCGTCGAACTGGCCAGCTTGGGCCACGGCTCGTACACGATGGTCGACTCGACGACCTTTCTGAGCGGTCAGCAACAGAGGGTCAGCAATCCATCCGAGGACGACGAAGTGCCGAGTCTGCCCAGTATGTCCCATGCGAGATGTGAGGTTACGTTTGTGTCCCTTTGCATGGGCATGTGTCGTGCTTTTTTTCTTTCGTTTCTCTTTTTTCTTTTCCTTTTTCTTTTTTTCTTTTCTTTTATTTTCTTTTTTTTTTCTCTTTCTGTTACGGTTTGAGATATTCTGACTTTTTTTTTTCTCGGCTCGGTGAATTAAACCGATCGGTGTTTTTTATTTTGTATATTGTATTTTTTTCTTTTTCTTATTCTTCTTCTTCTTCTTCTTCTTCTTCTTCTTCTTTTTCGTCGTCGATGGGAGAGTACGTTTTTTCTGTGTTTCTGAACGGGAGAGAGGTGAATTTGAGAGAAATTTGGTCGAGATAAAGTTATTTGTGATATCCATACTCGTGAAGAAGTTTTCTGGTATATTAGGTTAGAATGCATCGTTTTATTGGAAGTTTAAACATACTATAATTAAACCTATAAATTATAACGAAACTCCGTCGAGGTAAATAGCAGGATGCATTTGATCGGTGTTCCCATAATTAAGGAAACGAGGATAAAGGATGGCCGGTTGATCCGAGAGGAGATTGAATGAAAGGGTTTGAATTTCTCGGTGGCGATTCGCGTCAAAGCGCTGGAATTGTTTAAAGTTCCCGGTCTTGAGAGCCAAAGTGAAATGGGTCTGGTAAACTGTGGCGATAATGTAGTTTGAAAGTGCGGTAATTATAGAGATCTACAACCGACCAGATCCTAAGTTTCGACCGCCCGGATTGGCTCTCGTGATCTTAACCTGGAAAACGTGCTCTCTCATTTCGAATCATTGTATTCTAACTTAAGTAAAAGTATAGTATTGCATAAATCATTAAAAAAAAAAAAAAGAAGACTAATCAAAGTAGAATTTTTTTCTTCTTTTAATCGACTGTCGCTTAATATATTATACATATGTATATTCGATTATTCATGTTATACGTGTTCTTAAAAAATTGACAATTTTTCTATGTGTTTTATATATAAATAAATATATATCTTGTTCAACGTAATAGTCTTTTTGATACGTAGAATATGATTGTTGGATATTCATTTCGATTATGCTCGATGAAAACGTGTACTTTTTAAAGAGCGAGATTTCAACCCGCCTCTCCGATGAATTTTCGTAGATCCGGCACAGATCAGCGAGCTGCTCTCAAAAACGATAGCGGATGCACACGCAAGAACGTGTCTGCTGTCGACGGAACAGATCCAGGAATCTTTCCGGAAGCCGCACGACCTCTCCAGATTGATCTACTACAAGAACATGGCGCACGAGCAGCTCTGGCTCGAGTGTGCCCAAAAACTAACCACCGTTATCCAGCAGATCATCGAGTTCGCCAAGATGGTTCCTGGATTCATGAAGCTCTCGCAGGACGACCAGATTGTTCTATTAAAGGCTGGTAAGTGTGATCTGAATTTAGTTATCTTCTTTGGAAGACTGAGACGTCTGATTCCACTTTTTAATATTTTTTTATCAAAAATTACCTAGTTTTATAAATCAAATTTGTTTATTTGTTTTGTTATCGTTATTATTAACAATTAGATTTTATGATATTAATTTAAGAGAAATCAATTATTCTCAACAGAAAAGGAAAATGGTTTTATATACAGGGAAACGAAGAGAAATTTGGTAAATGGAAATTGTGCAAATGTAAATCGCGCATACGTTATTAAAAAATATTGTCAAAGCAAAATATTATTATTCGAGCTAAATAAATATTCGCGTAGTCGTGCGTCTTATCTTGGGAGGAAGAAAAATTGCAACAAGCGGGCAGATAAAAGTCTAATTCCACGCGCGTAATCATTGAGCACTGTTAACAAGAATTTCAATTTTTTTTACGACCGTTTGCCATATAAATTCAATACAAACGATCTTTCGTTGCTTTGTCGAGGAAACACGAGCGGATCAATTTTAGAAAATAAAATTGCCAAACTATTTTTCTATTTATTACGATAGATACGGATCACTGTACGCTAATACTCGATGCTTTCAGGTTCCTTCGAGTTGGCTGTGCTACGTATGAGCAGGTACCTCGATCTCCAGCAGAACTGTGTCCTCTATGGTGACACTATGTTGCCTCAGGACGCGTTTTACACGACAGATACGGCGGAAATGAAGCTTGTCTCTTGCGTGTTTGAGTTGGCCAGGAGTATTGCCGAATTGAAGCTTACGGAAACAGAGCTGGCTCTTTACAGTGCAGCGGTTCTCCTTAGCCCCGGTTAGTTAAGCTTTCAAAAGTCTTCTAATTATCTCTTAAAAAAAAAAAAAAAAAAAAAAAACGTTTTCTTTTCAATCGTAGTAACACTTTGAAAATATCACCACTCGTCGTTTAATCAAAAGGTCTATCATGGTAGTATCTTTTTTTTTACAGTGATCGATCGGAATACATCACGGGATTCTTTTCATTTATAAAAAAAAACAAAAAAGAAAAAAAAATGGAGAACAAATAGTAGCGTCTCGTTAAGCTGAATAAATGCAATTATACGATCTTTGATGCTTTCGTGCTCTTTAAAGTCAAAAGAATTTATTCATTTCAAAGTCGAGTATCTTCAACGATAATCGATTCGATAACTGCAAAGAGGATGATATTAAAATCATCGCGATTAATTAATCGCAGTGTTCAACCAAAGAAAATCTAAAATTTCAAGTTTCAAAATAATCATCGAGGAAAGAAATGCATAGAAAAAAGTAAAACTCCATTGATCGATCAGAAAATGATTATCCCTATGTTTAAATTACTCGACACTACTGTATATATAAATACCACGATATCAAGTTCCCGGCATTCTTCTCTTTGTCCCTGATTCACTCTCTAAAATTATCCAGGAACACGGTCCCCTAATTATCCCCAGCCTGCTTAATTCGTCCCATTTCGTCACAACTCTCCTCCACAAAATTAATCGTCGCTTATAAATACTCGTTCGACGGAAGCATCTCGTTTCCCCCTTCTATCCCTCCTCTTCACGACCAACAACAACTCGACAAAAGAAACGAAGACGAAATATAAGACGGAGACGTAGTAAACAATTTCTGTGATTTTAAACTTTGCATAGCTCGAGAAACAATCATTCCAGATCACTGACGATAGAACAAAGAATACAAACGATTTAATTTTGGAAAATCGTTTAAATTTTGGAAAATCAAATTAATAAATTGTATTTAAAATTGATCAACACATTGTCAACCGGTTATAATTAATAAAATTATGCTTGAGACTTTTTTTTAAACGAGTTCGAGTCGCATTTGATTCAAGATGATTAATTAATTTTATTATATTTATTTATTCAATTTCATTCATCTTCTTGGAAGAACAAAGATCGTTACTTTTAAATATTCAAATTTAGCTTAAACTTCTATATTATCGTGTTATCAGTGTTCAACTCCTGACAAATTTTACAAAAATCGTTTAATAAAAAACGAAATTCGCCGTATGATATTTTTTTACAACAAATTACGGCTGACAATGTGGCAACAATTGGATCCTGATCGAACATCAGGATACACATGTTTTCTGATTCTTTAATCCGGATGTGGTAGAAGAAATAAACAATTTCCAAAAATAACATTTTCAGATCGGCCGGGGTTGAAAGGGCTCGCGGAAATCACGAGACTGTCCCAGGCGGTGATCAGGGCGCTCAGGTCGGAGCTGGATCGTAACCACGTGTCGCCCATAAAGGGCGACGTGACGGTGTGCGACGCGATCCTCGCCAAGATACCACAGCTCCGCGAGATCTCCCTGTTGCACATGGACGCCCTGGCGAAGTTCAAACGGTCCCAGCCGCACCTCGAGTTCCCGGCCCTTCACAAAGAGCTTTTCAGCGTCGACAGCTGAACGATCGACGCGGCGCAGGGCGTCCCGACGCTGACGAACAAAGCGGTACGCGAGTAGCGCCGGGCCTTGCTCTGTCAAGGTGAGTTCCACCGTCCGGAAAATAAGGAAAAACAAAAAATGAAAGAACGGGGAGAGAAAGAGCGAGAGCGAGAGAGAGAGAGAGAGAGACAGAGAGAGAGAGAGAGGAAGAGAGAGAGAGAGAGAAATTAAAATTTGGAGAGAAAGAGATGGCGATGCGTTATTCGACGAACGATGGTCGCGCGTCGTTGCTACCTAGGAAGTCGCTACGATTAGTCGCTGGAAAACACGTGCTTTTTGGGGCCGATTGACGAGCGAGAGGCGTCGAAGGGTTCGGAGAACGTGGTGCGAGTAGCCTGTTTTTTCTTTCACGTTTCGTGTTTCTCGAAGAGATCGTTGAGGATATATTTTATTTTTCTTGTTTCTTTTCCCTTCTTTCTTTCTGATTACTTTTTATATAGAAAAAAATCGTACTGTTGAAAATTATAATCCTTGGAATTATAATCCTGTCATCCATTCGAAATTGCGTTAAAACACAGTCTTCGAGGATAAGAAGAAGATTATTCGAGAAAAGAAGGAACTAAATGAAAGCTTTCGTGGATATAACGTTTAATTTATGAAATTTTCTTTTTTTTTTATTTAATCGTCAAGATATAGTCAAAATCTGTGCTCAATGAATGCAAAGAGAATTATTACGTCCTCTTCGAAGAGAAGTGAGGAATATTCTGTGCATCGATCTTTCTTCAAGCCCTTCGATTCCACCCCATAATTAAGATCCTCGAATCGAGTCTTACGAAACAACAAATCGATCGAATCGCGATTCGAAGACGAAGGTATGGTTGTTGTGGTTGTTACTCTCACGCAGTGTATTGTACATAAATTCTCCTTTCGGTCTCGTCCGATTTCGGTATATCGATTGTAAAACTGTACATGAACGATAGAGCAGCAGGGCCATTTCATAACCGAGATAGTATAATATCTTTAATCTTATCTGTAAAGAGACCTGCGCAACCCGATTTCACGATTGCCCAAACAACCGACTTCGTTTGGAGCTCGTTATGCTTCGGATCTTGAATTATACATACACTCAAGCGGACCGGCTTTGAAAAATCGATATTTCGAGCGGGGAAACAAGTAACTGATATTGTTGTTAACTTGCGATATTGTTGTAAATTTCTTCGTTTTGTTTTCTTCCTCCCCCCCCCTCCCCTTTGATTCTTTGTTATATATATATATATATATATAATGATAAAATATATATAATAAATATATATATATAAAGAGAGAAGAAAAAGAAAGAACCCGTAACTTGTATTCCTTTTTTTCGATCAGAAATTATTACTGCGTCCTAATGCCGTTACTATTACTATTATATAATAATTACAACTATTATTATTATTATTATTATTATTATTATTATTATTATTATTATTATTATTATTATTATTATTATTATTGCGATTATTAATATCTTTTTTATTTTATCATTTTTCTCTCCCCCTCCCTCGTTTCTCTTTTTAAAAATCTTCGCTTTCTTTTCTTTCTTTCTTTCTTACAAATCGTGCACAATACCTTCGTAGGATAATTCATGTTAAGATCTTCCTTCTTTCGTTCTTTTTTTCATCTCATTTTCTTTTTTTTTTTTTTTTTATTTCTTCCGCAAAGATCTTGGTGTTTCTGAAAGAAAACTAGAAAATTCACGAAAGGGAACGAATGAATAGAAAGTATAAATAAAATAGAGTCTACTGGGTTTTTCTACTTTCGATCACGTGTTATGGGTTCTTCTCGAAATAACAACATCGATGTTAACTAATTTATTCTCAAAAACGTACGATACTTTTTTTCCTTTTTAAGTTTCTTTTTTTTTGTCCTCCCCATAATTGTTATTATATTAAATCGATACATTATTGTGTAAAGAAAAAGAAATTTTGAATTATACACACGTTTAAACGAAGGACAACTTTTGTAAGAAATAATAAAGTATTATAAGCGATTTATTCGTTACGTGATGTGCTTTTTCTAACCTGTGAAAATCTGTAATTAGTAAATATAAGGATGTTCTTGTTATTCGCTATTCGAGGGTAATTTAATTATCCTTCATTTCACGAGGAAAGTTACCCCGGATGTTGAATTAAATTTTTAAGAATATAAAGACAATTGGAAGTTACGATACATCACTTTTTAAAGTATCGTAGTTACTTAACTTACATTTAAAAAAAAAAAGAAATCAAAAACCTATTGTTTCAATTATTGCGAGACAAAATTTGATAACTTCCAATTTATTCAAAAATTAATTCAACATTTTAATAACTTTTCTTATTCAGGCTCATTCCAAAATCAATTTCGAATTCTGATGCATGTATGTAATTGTAAACTAAATCTTTGCGCTTGTACATATTGTATAAATTAATTCGAAATTATCTATCGTGTGTTTAATTTGTTTTATCAAAATGTTACGAGAAGGGTTTCTGAAAACCTGGTAGGCTTTATCATTATTGATACGATACGCGTTAAGTAGATCACAGAAGAAGTTTCAGATATATTTTTTTTTTCAACTTTTGTGCGAAAGTTACTTGTTTCTTCTGATCTACAGCGATCCTTCCTAGGGAGCGTTGAGACATGATGGCGTGCAAAAAACGAACTTAGGATCGTAGGAGGAACAGCGTGAAAGAAAAGCGAGGCAATCAGAACGATGATAGATGATAGCCAGACACGAATTTTGGCAATAATTTTTACAGATAAAAATAAATTATTCACCGAGAAAAATCGATTTTATATATTTGATAGTCAAATTTAATGTAAGCCTTGTGATTTAAAAAATTTAAGAAAGAAAATTGGATCGTTTCTTCGTCCAAAGTGAATTAAATTATGATGAATAAATGTTAATGATGAATAAAAATTAAAACGCATCGATGATATATCTTCGAGGAAAAAATTCGATTGTTAAATTATACCTTTGTCCAAAAGAAATATTTCTTTTTCTCAAATAATGAACAATGAAACGATATTTCATAGTTTTATTACAATTGATTCGATTTGGGCAAAGAATATTAACCATTTAATAAGTATTAAGGAAAGATTTGTTTCGCTCGGTCTGATCATATCGAGACACATCTACTTGCGTTCTTTTAGCCTCGTTGATACGAATCGTCGCGTCAGAGAGTGACGTCGAGAGAGAGAGAGAGAGAGAGAGAGAGGATGGGAAAAGAATAAACTTTGAATGACAAAATACGCAGAAAAAGAGAGAAAGAGAGAGAGAGAGAAAGAGAGAGAAAAGAAACACTCACGAAATAAAAAAGAAAAGAAAAAAAAAACACTCGGACTCATCTCTATCGACTGAATAATTCTATACTCGCGGTGCTTACGACAGGGAGCAAAAGAGGTACAAGCGTTTAACCGTATATTCGTCTCCTTTCTGTTGCAGATTATTTCCTTCGTAAAGAACGTATTGGGCCTTAAATAAACATAACATTGTTATATATAAAGTATACATAAAAAAGCAACATAAAGTATATATATGAAAGATATATAGAAGTATATATATATGTTTATATATATATATATATAAATATACATACGATATATATATATACATATATATATATACAGATATAAAATATATTATATATATATATATAGAGAGAGAGAGAGAGAGAGAAAGTGTGATGAAGCTTGAGAGAGAAAACGCGTGATACGATTGCGTGCGTGTGAGAGAGACGAGAAGCGCGAATGGGAGTGAGAAAGAGAGTGACAAAAAAACGATATGACAGGGAAAAAAAAAAAGAAAATAAATGGAGAAATGCAAAAAATATAGGAGGAGAGAGGATCGAATGAGAGAGAGTTAGATAGCTGCGTGATAATAAAATTAACGAGAGAGAGAACTGAGAAATATCGGTTGTTATGATGATACACATATAAAAAAGTATATATATTGTATTAATTAAAATAAAGCAAAAAAAAAAAAGTGGTTAATTAAGGGCCCTGCCAGTACGGTCCACGGACGACTTATACAATATATACATATATCTATATTACGGGGGGACTGGCGATGTACGGGGGAATGTTGGTCGGGCCGTCGCTCGCGTCATAGCAAACCGATTATACATTTAAATAAACGCAAACGGTGCAAAAAAAAAAAAAGAAGTGAAGAATTTACCCGAACGAAATAGCGTCGTGTCGACGAAGTCGTGTCATGGTATCGAGCATGGCTGGGAATCGCATCGATGTCAAATCGAGTCGAGTCATTTCAATTTTTGTTACAGACTATCATCGAGAGAAATAAAACAAAAAAAAAAAAGTAACGAATCAAGATAGAATAGAAAGTAGAATAATATATAATTGGAAGCGAAAAGAAAAAAAAGAAAACGATGAACTAAAAAAAAAAAGAATAGATCATCGATACGATGATCAGCCAGCCACGCTGTGCACAACTTCGCGTTAGTGGTTCGCATAGTTCCCTCTCTGAGCTACTTTAGACTCTATAATATGTATAAACATACACGCATATATATAAATATCATAAATATATAATACATATTAAAGAAAAAAATAATAATAATTAAAAAAGGGTGAAAAAAAAAAACGATCACAATTCCGACGGCGCGGCCAAGATTCGACGGTCCCTTGTGCTTAAAGAGAAGATTTAAGAAATAACAAAAAGTGGTAAAAAAAAGAGGTGAAACAGAAATGGAAAGATATAAAAAAAAAGGAAGTGTTAGAGAGACATATTATATATATATATATAAAAATAAAGATAAAATAAATAAAAAAAAAAAAAAAAAAGGAACTTTTGTCCCTGGACCGGCCTGGCCGGCTCACGGATGCAACACGTGGAAATATAATGAAAGGAAAAAAGAAAAAAAAAACAGAAAAAGAAAAAAAAAGTATGAGGAACACAGGCACACGGATACATACACACGATATACACACACCTGCAGCGAGACTAAAAAAAGAAATACGACTAAAAATGGAAAACACTTTTACATACACGATGTCTGCGCGAGCGCGTAGATAGAGATTAAATCGAGGTATTACATTATGTGCGCATTATAAACGTTTTGGTACTGTACGGCACTGTATGACGCGTCTCTTTATACGTAAAACACGTACTTCTTAACTAAATAATAATATCCATCGCCGCGGTGAAGCCTCTCGAAGCGTTTTTTACGCACCGTTACCGGCTTTCCTCGCTTTCGTCGGCCGGGCGAAATACATACCACTGGCTGATAAATCATCCATCGTGCCACGATGCCCGAGCGTGTACATGCCAATCCGATTTCCGTCAGATTTCGGACGATCGTGTGCTTTCCTCATTCTTATTATAATAATATGCTTGTCGATATTTTTTTTTTTTTTAATTTTCCAACAATTCAAGAGTTGAAAGAAATATAGATTTTTCTTTTAGACTAAATTGAAACCTCGCTATAAATTCGGCTATTAAGTATTAGTAGTATTTTAATTTGAAACGAGACATGTGGTTTTTGGATTGGAAATAACGTCGAAAACGTATATGTGATACAATTAGCGAATTTAATGTAATTATATAATATATATTTGTACTTGTATATTAGAACTCGTACGTTTGTAATTTCATTCGATATGTTGATTCTTTGCGCTTTTATTTCATGTGTTCTTCATTTTCTTCTTCGAAAGAATAGTTTCTAGTTAGAGAGAAAGACTATCTTAGATATCCAGATTGTCGATAACGTTAAGCTTCTTGTCTTTTGTACAAAATAATCTTGTAAGCTTGATAAAACATACATTTCAGAAACGAAAACTGTATGAAACTGTATGAATTTTATGAACAACACGGAACAAAAGTGCAAAGAATTGAATTTCTATCGTTTAATTTATCATAAAATCACTTATCTTCGACATTTCAAACGTACAAATACCCCGTCATTTTTATATTAAATAAACGTTTTCCCAGACTTTTGAAATCAACAAACAAACAAACAAACAAAAAAACAAAATATTAACTACATCGACAAAAGGATCGTACATGAATGTCCATCTCTTTCATCGACCAAAAAAAAAAAAGAAAAAAAAAAACTAAAAAATAAAATACAAATTTAATCTCGTTACAATGAACGAACGACAAATTCTCGACAATGAAAGGGATTATTACGGAAATCGTTTTGGCCCCATGCTCGATGCACGGACTGTATAAATGATCGTGAAGAGACACTTCGTGGATTCAATATATATCAATGTGATGACGATCAACGACCAATAGGTTTTTCCTTTTTCGAGAGACGTCGTTTGTTGCGGCCGCACGTTTCACTTCGCTGTTAAGTCCGTTTTTTGTACGCGATCAACGATTCCGGTTGAAGACACACACGTTAACTCGTTAGTTAGGTATTATTAAACGTAAAGGCCGACCGTTTTTTAAATCGCAGAGGAGACGGTTTGGTCGTCAAAAAACACGATATCGTTGGCGAATTATCGTTATAGACGCTTTAAGAGGAACGCGAGTAACGATCGGGTAACGCGTTCACGATCTTTCTCGAATAATTTCGGTCTCGCGTTTACAATTTTTCATTACACGAGAAAAATTCTAACTTCGATAAATTCTAAGGAAAAAAGATCGATCGATGATCGAGGAACCATACTCGAGAACCTCGTGTTCCCCGTGAGTTAATTGCGTTTGCGACGTTCTTTGCGACTCGATCGATCTGCGATCTCTCAGATTGTGACCGTGTCGTCGATTAGGCAGAGGATGTTGTATAGTTGAATAAATAGTGTTTTATACGTATATTCTCTTCTCGTGAAAAAAAAAAATAAATAAATAAAGCGACGAAATACGGAGGACACGAATTTTGATTATAAACTTGTTATTAAAAAAAATTCGAGTCGAGCGAATAATAGTAGGAAAATTTTGTTAGTTGAAAATTAATTCCATGAAATGGTTAATATTAATATAATAAATTCTGAACGTGATCCTGGCGCCCTTAAATATATCTGACTGTTTTTTGAATCTTGATATAAACGAATTGATATAAACAATTTTAAAATCGTGTTCATTGTGGCGCCAGTTAAAAAGACAAAAATGGCGGCGAGCGAGCGCCGATTATTCAACTATAGCGTTCTTTCTGCTTGTAATAACGAACGCCAATTATCGAGAACGTCGAGTTTAGCCGAGTTTTTAAGCCGCTAAGTTTTCGAGTTTCGTAGCGTACCGGGAGCGTCGCCGATACTTTACAGTTATAAAAGTGTCCCACATTTTTAGCGCAGCTTAGCAGACCGCGTAGCGTGACTGTAGTTTAGACATTTAACAAACTTTATAAGATAAGTTTTTTCTTCACGGTAAAGTATCGTCCTCGCCTCGTAACAAAAATCCTCTTCTCTTTATTATTGTAATTTAGCGTGACGTTTAATCCCTCAAGCGGCGGCCCAAAACACTATATACGAATTCATCGTTCATCGAACGAGATAATCGAGCGCATTTTTTGTATTCGCGATGCTAAGAGTAAAAGAAAAAAAGAAAAAAGAAAAAAAAGACAGAAAAAGCGATTCACATCATGTTACATCAACGTTTATAATATCGTTCACCGCGTCCATTTAATTGTATTGCCCGAGGATACGCTGCTTAAGGGATTATTCGGATTTTAATCATCACTTCGAATCCTTCGAATGAGTCGAGCGACGTGTCGAGTGGAAATAAAAGAATACAAAGGAAAAGTAACGGAGAATAACAAATAAAGAGAAATGTGGCGATGATTGTTCGAAAGTGGAAGAGGGAAACGTGTTTTCTCGTACAAGGTGTTGTTTATTGAAACGCCATAGATGCGAGAAATGAAATATAATCGAATCGTAAAACGAAAAAGAGAAGGAAAGAAGGGGAAAGAATGGAAAAGGATGAATAGGAGGGAGAGAGAGAGAGAAAGAGAGAGAGAGAGAGAGAGAGAGAGAGAGAGAGAGAGAGAGAGAGAGAGAGAGAGGATTGAATGTTGAATTATATTATAACATTGAGGAGAAAAAAAAGGGGCAAGTATGAGAGTATAAAAGAAATAGGAACAAATTGGAATGGAAGAAGGCTCGACGAGAGCGATGGCGAATCCGTCACGGTGCGCCGACTGACACGTTTTCGGACGGTTTAAATATACTTATAGCGAAATTAAGAAATGCATATTATTCTGCCGATTAACGAGTAAGTGCGTAGAATTCGTTTAACTGTAGATAAAGAAAAAAAAAAAAAAACACGTACACAGTCACGTACGCGCGAGTGCAAGATACATTACCACCTGTAATCGTTCACCCACAACCACCGACCCACCCATATGTACACAGCGTACAAAACACAGGTACAACATATACATAAGTACATACATACATACATATATACATACACAATCGAATACATTGACACTGATACAGGAAACAATTACAATTACTTAGACATCGGGGATAATCCGATGTACGGTTTAAGAGACAAAATAATATTAAAAAAAAAAAAAAAAAAAAAGAATAATAATAATCACAAAAACGAAACGAATGGAAGAGAGAAAGTGAGGAAGCGAGAGAGCGAGAGAAAGGGAGAATTAAAGAAAAAAATTAATGCAAAACACACACACACAAAGGCGCAACACGTACACGCGCACGCACGTTGCAATTAGACGTTATTATCGCAATTTGGAGTTAAATTTTATAATATATAATATATAAAAATATATATATAATAAATAAAAGTTGACGGATAATATAGAGTTATATTAAATATCGATTAAAAAAAAAAAAAAAAGAAAAAACGAGTGAAAGAGTTATGTTCTTTAGGATGGTGCGGTTCACGCGCTATCGACTTACCTTGTTCACATTAATCCCCTCTCTCAATTTTCTTAATCCTTTTTAGCATTTCCTCTTAAGGTTCCTTTCAAGGCAGACTTGTCATTATAAATTACGCTGTCTTCCTACAAATTTTGTTTTCTCTTTCATTATTTTGTTATATTGTTCATCATTTCTTGTATATTGTTTCTTTTATTTTTCAGCAAGAATAATAAATTAAATAAATGAGAGGAAAAAATCTGAAAATGTGAACATTATTTGATAATAATTTTTTATACTTTATTAATTATTTTTATATTTATTTTTATTATTTATTTTTATATTTACTTTTATTATTTATTTATCAATTTTAATTGATGAATTTTTAATGCTATTCCTAATAGTCTTGAAATAGAAATTTTATTTAGAAAATTGTATAGATTTAAAATACAATTTAATCCAATGAAAAAATTTAATGAAATGAAATTATCGATATTGTTTATAAATTTCACAATAGATTTTATGATCTATATTAAATATCTTATGTTAATTATATTTATATTTATATATTTAATATTAATACAAATTTGTGAGTTTAAGTTTCAAAAAATCCGCGGCAAGTAGTACATGAAAATCATCAAGGATGGCGCTACAAGTACATAGTGTTAACCGCTACAATGAGTTCATTTGTCAGTCGTCGTACAAAGTGAGAAAATTCACAAAATTTATCATTATTTCATTTATATATTTATATTTTAGTAATATTTCTTTCTTTATTTATTAAAAAGAATTTATAATATATTGTAATATATTTATTAAAATCAAGATATTCGTTACTTATTTAATATCCCAACCTTATTTGAGGTTATGTCCGTTACTGTATTATAAAATAGAAATATATGAATCTTTCTGCAGTGTAAAAATAGCAGTAGGAGCTTTAGTATGCGAGGAAAGTATATTAAAAGGGGACATTACTATTGGACCAAAAACTATAATTCATCCAAGAGCAAGTATCATTGCAGAAGCTGGACCGATCATAATAGGTGAAGGAAACATTATAGAAGAAATGGCAACTATAGCAAATAGGTAATTTCAGATGTACTTATCAATCATATTCTTTTTTTTTTCTTTTTCATATTAAAATAAATTATTTGATCATTTTGTTATAGGTTACCACCAGATGCTCCAGAACCAGCAACAATTCCCGTACAAATAATAGGCAGTTATAATGTATTTGAGACTGATTGTACTTGTGAAGCATTTAAAGTTGGAGATAATAATATTTTAGAAAGCAAAGGTTAATATACACTAATAAAAAATTATTTATTTATATACATGTGTTAAGTACAATTGTACTTTTATTTATAGCACATGTGAGTCGAGAAATTGAACTAACCAATGGTTGTATTATTGGAGCATCGTGTTCATTAACAGAACCAGATATAATACCTGAAAATACTATAATTTATGGTAATGATTGTCAACGTAGAGAAATGCACGATAAACCATATGTAAGTTTCTATTGAATTTCAGATTATATCATAAATGACATTTGAAGTATATATAATTTCATATTTTATTACAGCCTCCAATAAGTCAAATAGAATTTTTATTAAAAATTTTACCAAGCTACCATCATATTCGTAAAGCTAATGTAAAGCCAAATAAAAATGAAGGAGGAATATAATTTACTGCATTACTAGGTAAATTATTTATATATATATGATTTATCAATGCAAAAAATATTTATATTCGGTTTTAAACTTATTTTGCTAAATGTTTATTACATTAAAATTCGTAGATAAAATCTAATTTTTTTTATTTTATTTATATATTATGTTTATTATAGAAGTATTATTATTATATAATAAATTATTAACATTTTGATATTAGATATATAATATATTATTAAATAACCCTCGTAATTTACTCAAAGTAATTGTAAATTACTTAAAGTAACAATTGAGAGTATTTATAATTAGCATTATTAATAAATAATTTTTTATTAATATATTTTTATTTATGGTTATTTAAAAATACATTTTTTATATAAAATTTTATGATTGAGATGTTATTATATAATAATATTCCAAGAAAAATTTATATTTATCTAGTACGTAATAAGAAAGAATTAAAATATAAGAATAATAATAAATGATTCGTGATATTGTATTATATTCACACATATCCTTTAATCTATATGATTGATAGACATATGAGATAGTTTAATTCCCTGCCCTGTTAACAGATGGCAGAACGATTACCTATTTTGAAATAAATTCTCGATTTTTGTTTAAAACGTTCAAATTATCGTCAAAAATTTACTAATTTTAGATTAAATATCGATTTATGTCAATCATATTTACTTATTCTGAAATATATCTCACATGCAAAACTACATTGGAAGCTTTATAAATATTCTTCAATGAGATTTTTAAAAACAATTCATATCGTTTTATTAATTAATTTCATAACATTATAAATAAATAAGTATATAAAAGTATACCTTTTTTTGTAAGAAACAGAATTGAAAATAAGAAAGACGTACGAAATGTCTTAATATCAGTGAATTTATGCGCAATGACAACGCGACAAGTTAATGTAACTTGATGTTTCTCCTTCCCGACGTTCTTCTTCGGGCAAACTCTCCGGAGAATCACAGCGGCACAATACTAAACGCTACACCTATGAATATGAATTAGCGTCTCGTTGAGGGGGTTGGATGCGAACCATTTACCGTTTCCGTCAGCTTAACCGCGTACCACACAGTGGTTCTCATTGCAATGCTCATTTAAACCGTAAACTACATTATACTTACTATATTATTTATCCAAATTAACTTCATAATCATATCGTGATGACACTTTATTGGCACTTTATCAAACAAATTAAACGATTCAATTACTTTACCAAATAAACTCTTTTTATTTATTCGACATATTCAAAATAAAAAAAAATGTTATACATTTAATTAATTAGATTTTACAACTTATGTATATTTATTTTTCTTATGTCATCAAAGAAGTTCAATATTTTATGTGAAGTGGAAAAGGAAATAAAATGTGTTTGATATTTTCTTTGAAAAGTGAACGATTTTGTGGAAAAAAATAATGTTTAAACGGTTGATTTTCATGGAAGAATATATGAACAGAAAACGCAGTTAAGAGCACGGTGGTTGCGAGCGCCACTTTATTTTAATGATCGCTCGTCGCAACCCCCTTGAACGCAACTCTTGTGGCGGAAAGTGGTGACCCGAGAGAGCTGTCATATTTTGACGTCCGCAGCGGGCGTTCTAAGCCTAGAAGGGAGAGACGAGAAGAAAAGAGATTATTTTTCGTCGCACTGGGAGAAGCCAGAAATCAGTACGACGACGGGCGGCCGGGGGGGAAAGTCCCTAATGGAGCAACAACCACGAATTTGTGTGGGTTTCCTTCCATCCCCGTTGGAATGAATTCGTCATTGATGACTTTTTTTCTTTTTTAACAACGAATTTAACTATTTAAATCAAGAAAACAATTCTACGACAATAATAACAAAGAAATAACTCCACGGATTTAATCTTATGCAAATTTATAATTAAATAAAATTTTAATTATGCGATCCAATCCTTTCCAATTTATGAAAATAATACTGCCCAAGAGAATTCTTCATATAAAAATTTATAAAAAGCATATTTTCTTTCTTAATAATTGATATACCATAAAGAATAAATTCATGCAATTGCAATATTCTCTATGAAAAAGTTTCATCATCCTGAAGCAACGAGATTCAGGAAAAGCGAAAAACGAAATCAAATAAAACGGAGTTAAAACGATCCGCCAATAATCCATGGAATAGTTATCGCATAACGATTTGCGCCACCGATAGACAGTCCCTCGAGGACGCTTCTCGATCATCTTTCCATCAACGATGGCGGCGGTCGTCAACGTGTCAAGCAGCTCACGGCGCCCTTGCGCTTAAATTGACGTTCGTGGACACGGGAGAACCGCTTTGTCGAGAGACGAACAAGAGTGACGAGCGTTGCGAATCCACGATTCGCTTAACATTTCCATTGTGAACGCGAACGAAGACTGGAGGGCGAAAAATGTCATGTACGCCGGCGGGATCGCGCGTAGAATTAATTCGATTTCGCCTGGCGGGGATTTCACGTAATTACTGGGAGAAACGTTGATTCGTTTCGTATTATCTTCAGTTTATAGCGATTAACCTTGTTTAATCGAAATTAAAATTTCATTGTCTATCGATTTATAAGTATTAACCCCATAATAACCGCCGTGTCACGTGAAAGATATAAATCATCTTTGGATCATACTTTGACAATTTGTATTGATGAAAAAAACAATTTTCTATTTTATGAATACAACTTATAATTTATTACTTCACACATTTCAAATCAAAATTGTAACAAATCACCCCCTTCTACTTCAAAATATTACCTACAGAAAGTTAAAATTCAAATTATTATTACTATATTCAATTGAAACGATTTCTACGATCAATTCCGAGTTGTCGACAAATTATTTAGTTACAAAATTAATCGACGTATTTCACCACTTTCATACGAGGGATCCAAAGACAGATGACTCGACATCGAAAGTAACACGATCGAAATCTTTCGCGAGTCATCCGGGATATTCATAACGTGGACGGGTCGTTTAACCCCATTTAGCGATCAAATCGTCGCCCATCGAGAGATCCGTGTCGATGCCGTGTATACGATCAGTGTCGTGTCGTCGGGATCCCGTCGCGCGGCCATCCCGAGCGCCGACGAGATAAACGATTCAATCGCGACAATGAATAATACTCGAGCGACGGTTAAACGCGGCAGCGGATCGGATCGGGTCCGCCCACGAGGCCGTCCGGGGGGAAACCACCCGTAAAATCCAAAAGGGGTGCAGTGGAGCGGGAGAGGCAGGGGGCGCCAGGCGACTCTGTGACGCGATTATGCTAACGAAGTTATTCCATTGTAACGCTGTTTACAACGGCGCGCATTAAGGCTACACCGGAACAATAGAGGCCCCCTGCCCCTCTAACCCTCTCCTCCTTGTACACGAGTCAGGGAATCCTCGGGAATCGCGCGGCCATTGTACGCCCTGTTCGAGAAGGAAAGCATCGCCGATCCTCGATGGATGATGGAGCGGTGAAAAAGTTTGGAGAGCGTGAGTTTTGATAGTAGGTAGGTGGTTGAGGGTGAAAAATAGGTTTTTGACGAGTCCCTTTTTTCTTCTCCTTTTGGGATGGAAGGAAGTTCAGATCTGTTGAATATTTTTGCCCTTTGGTGTTTTTGAATGTAGAAGATATGGATATGATTTGGGATATTGTGGTTTGGGAAAATATTCTTGTACGCGGAGAGAAGTTGGCGAAACGATCGAAACACAATGAATACAAGAGGAATGGAAGGGGCTACGTCAGAGTTTGGTTACACCCTATCGGGGACGCCACTTGACTCGTATTTAACTTTCAAATATATTTTATGCCCTTTGCATTTTAATACTTTCATGAATTCGCTATTCCTACACCCTTCTCCCTGCTCGTATGCATTTTCGATAAAACGCGCGCGATCTCGTATTACAAACCACCCTTATACGCGCCAACACTCACGATATTCGATTCAAAATTACATAATCATTTTTAATCTTATATCATTTGAAATGTTGTACATGTTTTCTTAACACGCTGTTCTGTCAACTGTCGTTGAATAACAATGATAACATTTTTCATAACAATGATAATATTTTTCTATCTTATCTTTTTCTTCCATTTGTTGTAAAAAAACTTACGAATGAAATCGTGCTAACCTCACAGATACTTCACCCACTGTGAAAATATCGTTAAAATTCGATTTCTACCCGATAACACAGAGAGAGAGAGACGAAGAGATCAGCGTGGGCGATTCTCGAGAGAAGGAAGAAACTCATGCCCGAACGAGCCCGGCATTTATGTGTCCATCGAAGCGTGGCGACACTTCGACGGGATTATTTGTAGGATTCAGTCGTATACCCGACATTTCCGCCGAATCCTTTGTACCATTCGCCCGTTACGCCATAGAATATTTTCGAGACGTATTTAGGCTTGTTTCGGACAGCCGGATATTCATCCCACTATTTTTACTCGATTCCATTACTCCCTCCTCAATCACTTTCACTTTTCTCTTTTTTACATCGCGTTTAATTTGCCTTTTTTTTTTATAATGAAAATCGAGTCGAAACAAATCATTAAATTTATCTCTCGAAAATAAAGTGTAATGTTAACAATTATCGTTCATATTAAAACTGAAGTTAAGAAAAGATTAACAGGGAGTTGAATTTATCTAAGGATATTTAATAGCGTAGTAAAGACAAGTATAATTAACGTACAGAGTCATGTATCTTTACATCACAAATATCCATTCATACTCATACTGGTTGTTAGGTAAAACGGGAAAAAGAGCAGCAAGAGGTAGAAGATTATCCCATAAAAAGTCCGTCTCTTTGAACGTCGAGCTGTTTGACTTGTCCCCTTCCATCCGAATGCGACTGCCGATCGCTTTGAAGTACACCGACGACATCATGTACATATTCCTCCCTGCCGGTCAGATAGCCTCCGATGAGAAAAAATTAATTAGTCGGCCAGCTGTGCTCCGTTTAAGCAAACGCGGAGATTAACAGCGAGAGTTTTGCTCCTCGCGCTTCCGTTCCTTCCGATCGATTTATCAAAGATTAACGTAAGAGATTTTTAATCGTTCCGTTTTCCTATTTGCTACAACTAGCTCTTCCATCTTTATATTTATATTCACATTCCGTTTAATCATCCGTCGTTGTACGTGTAAAATGACAAATACCTGGATAGACAACAACGTTCGATTCATCTTGTAATCAATATTCATAAATCAAATATTGATAATTGATTCATAGCTGTTAAATCAATCCTCTTCTTCTCTCGTTTATATAGATGGGCGCGCATTCACGCTTTCCAACTATGATTACGCGTAGATAGACACGGCACGAAAAAGCGAGAAGGAACCTCATCGTGGTTAGCCTCTCGCGGCGCATGGTAATCACGAACTCGATTGATTAGCCGACAAAGTCGTGCCGACAAATTAGAGGAATGCCATCTACGTTCCTGCTCGGCTCCCCCTCCGTCAAACCACATATGCATACACGCTTCTGTTCCATGGACGAAGCGGAAAGATTATCTGATTTGACGTGTGTGTACCGTGACGTCTTCGTTGCGTAGTTGTTTTTATGTCCATCACGTGAAACGTGACACACGTTCTGCAATCGTTATTTAGCGAAAAATTTTTCCCAATCCAATCCGTTTTTATTAAACAATTTTAAATTTTATACGATAATAACAATAATTTTAAATATCGACGAAAGGAAATCTTTGAAGAAAGTAGAGCAATCCAGATTATTGGAGCGGAAATATTTTAAAAAACTTTTCAAAAATATTAGATTTTCTCGATCGAGAAAAAGAAAAGAAATGTCACAAATAATTAATATAAAATATATCAGGGAAGATTGGAAAATTATACGTGCAATAATTACGTGCAAAATTTTGTCAAATTTTCCCCCTATACCTGGAAATCTTGATTACGCGCGATAAATCCCGTCTTACAAATGAGCGTAGTTTCCACGCGCAATTAGAAGCCGATTACATACATTTCGGCGATTATTCAGAACCGCGTGGACGTTTTAAGCTCTTTCTACGAGCGCATCTACATCCGCGACGTGGCATACGCGCGTCCGTGCCGCCTGTCGACGGCAAGCGTACGCACGCATCGCCGCCTTCATTTCACGCATAATTGAAACCACGTCCCATTTAATGCCGAGGACGTTCGCCACTTCTCCCGGCCGCGGTCTTCCTCTCAAGATAGCACCCGTTTAGTCATGTCCCGTACGGTTAACGTGATTTAGGCATCGGGCCCCGTTTAACGTCTCAACGAAAATGCTCGCTATTAATTTAAGCGGCAATCGTTTTTTTTCCACTGCATTCTCGCCTCGCGCTTCGTAAACACGTGAATCAGAGAAATCTTTTGTTGTATTCTCAAGAGGGGAAGCATTCGTGTGCGAATATTGATACGAATTTTTAATGATTGAGTGGCACTACTTATATATAGAATTTCAAATTTATTGCTTTTGTTATAATAAATAAAGAGATTCTGTGAAAATGATTTATACAGTTAAACAAAAACTTTATATTTTTAATTGACGAATCAATTAAGTAATGACTTTAATCATTTATTTCGTTGGTTTTGAAAATTGAAAATTTAAATAACGAAGAGATTTTTGAATGATATAAATCATTTTTAAATAATATGTTTGATATCTAAATTTTCCATATACATCTTCAAAAATTTTAATAAGCTTTATCAATGCCAATGATATATCATTAATATCCATACTTACTCGCATGTTTCGCAAAAAAAGCTTCCCTTTCTTTACATATTGATTATTTAAAGTATCTGTCTAAATTTACAAGCACAAAGCATACCCATCTTCTTTTTCTTTTTCTATGTATTATATATTTTTTCATCTTTATCTTCTTTTTTTACATACTATATATTCCTTTATGGTTATTAGAAATTATTAGAAAATTTATCTTTCACAAATTACAATCATTTTCGAACGATCCACCTCCATCACTGAAATGCATCATTCGAGTGCTATAAACCGTCCAACGTTCCCGGTAATGTAGCACGTCCCTGATGCATGCCACGGAAACCCCAACGATTACGAGACCACCAACGATTTCGGCTCCATAATGGTTCCCTAACTCATCGGATAGCCAACGTTACGACACGAAGTTGGATTAGATTTCGCGATAGGTATCCTCCATCGTGTACAATTTGTCGCCTCTACCATCGAGAAACTCTGGTCGATCCATTATCATGGCACACGGTACGCGTGATTCCTCGGTTTTCACGACGCCCACCAATTTTCTAACCATCGATTTCTCAGGGTGCACCCTCCGTGTTTTGTGGCTTGTTTTCCTCGCGGCGGACGCGGATTTAATGTCGAGCCGCCAATCGCGGATTCTAGACCCTTTCCATCCGCGTTTTTCCCCTCTCTGGTGGCTGCTATCTTTGGAAACGCAGACGCGCCATCCCTTTTGACGGAAATCTTTCTCTCACGTTTTGTCCCTTTTTTTTTCCCTGTTTGATGGATTCGCGTGGCTCGGAGGCTGTGAGAGCAACTCCCTTCGTGGAATAAGAATTGAATTATGGACGTAAGAAATAACGTGTTTTTGATAATAATTTAATATAGTAGGTTTTAATAGTAGAGGGATGATTAATTAAAAATTGTATTTTTTGGGATTTTTGGATTGAGAATGATTGTTATGGTGAAATTTGATTGACTGTAAAAGATTGTCTAGAAAGGAGAGTCAAAGATTCGTTTGGTACAATGTCTCGTTATAAGTCGTGGTGAACTATAAACGAGCCATTAAGTTGTAAATTAAAAGAAGAAACTGGAGAGTGATATCTCGTAAATAGAGGAAAATGGAGAAATGGAGGCGAATGGGAGCGAGAAAGAAGGGAATGGGGAAAGGAGAAATTGTGCGAGAAAGATAAAAGGAAAAAAGAAGTGGAAAGAAAATGAACCGTCAAATGTATACGGTATCCTTCTATTCGTGTAAGATTTAAATTCTTCTACCTAATTTATTCTATTCCAATCTTATTAAAATATATTACTTCTTCTTACTCTTTATTTTTAAAAATGATAAGGACTTGATAAAATTTTTATAAAAATTTTAGTAACAATCCTTTCTATTATTTCTCTATTTTCTTTGTATAATAATAATTCATCATTATCTCATATTATTTTTCATCATCATCATCGTTATCACATATATTTAAATCTCTTTATTGTTCAAATTTTGACAAATCAAGAAACTTATATTATACTTATTGATACTTTTCTTTTGCTTAAAAATTTAAAGAGAAATTTTTCAATCGCATAAATCATTTTTAGAAAATGTGATTCTCAATATTCCATTATCTCTTTTCCAATTAAATCATTCTTATGTCTGATTCCCAACAATATTGTACATTGTGTCCTTCCATATGTGTCGGATACGAAACATCAGGCAATTAAAAGCCATACTTTTACCGCAGCGTGCTTAAGAACCGAGGCGTTTAAGAGTCGACGCTTCCGTTCACACGTGCGTAACGAAAGATCTGCAAGAACGACGCCTCCGCGAAGTAAAATAAAGAGGAGACCACCGAGACAAGATTTAGGGCCGTCTGAGTATTCGTGTCTGAATCTCCTTGCGCGCGTCTTACGCTAGCGCTGGGGAAAATCCGTGCCTCGTGATGTCAACACGCGTGAAATGGCGAGAAACGTTGACAGAAATGAATGTTGTGTAAATTTCAACCGAGAATTCTGGTTTTACAATTTTTTCGAGTGTGGTTGTCTCTATGGGGATATTGTATTTATATGTTAGTAGATAATTTTAACGCGTTGGCAATATATCTCTTCTTGTTGATTTGATCGAAGTAACTTGACCAATATTTTATCTATCATTTTCTAAATAAAAACGAAATTATTTGTTGGATTTAGAATTTTTTTAATTGATAAACATGGATTATTAATATTGAAATATATGTAGATAGTAGTTTGAAATATTTATATAAAGTAGAATAGACAAGTAAATAGATATATGAATCTATAAATATTATAACTTGATTCAAAGTATAATTGGAAAATATAAATTTATATTTAGAACTTTTCGACGCTCAAATTTCACGAGAAATTCGTTTTAATTACAAGTTTCAACAGTTTCTTGGATTTTATTTACAACACTTTCATCTTGTTTTACAACCCGTTAAGTGCTATTTTGTCAGCCCCGTATTCTTCTGTAGATCCGGTCGATACTCACTTCCGCTTCGTTGTCACACGAACAACTTTCGTCAAAATGGTTTTCCTCGCACGATAAACTCCTTCTGACAGCATCTCGTAGACCAATATATATTTAAAGACCATTGAAACCTCTAAGAATAAAGAATCGTAATATTCACTTTGCTTCAATTCAAATTTCATCGAATGAAACTATTTCCGTGCAAAATGAAGGAATGAAAATTCCAGAAATATTATATTACATCTCTATCTCTTAAACGTTAATAGATGAATTAAAGATATAAATGAGAAAATAATTTTTGAACTCTTTAAAAGGTCGTTGTCGCAACAAGCTCGAAGATACATGGGTTTTGTATAACGTGACCACCCGTTTAACTTTAGATTCTGTTAGAAGCTCAATTAGACTGGTGTCGTGTTAACGAGTGCCAAAATAGCCTCACTATTAGCGTGATGTACCGATTAGCCAGCTTGGAAACGCCTACAAACAGAAGAAACGATGAATGGGTGTAACCTGCCACGACGTTCTTCTATGATGAACGAGAAATTATGCGTAAGTAATTGCATCCTTTGTTCGTCATTTCTTTTTTTTTTTCTTAATCTAATCTTAATCCTTGGAAAACAATACGGATATTATGATTTTTTTTTTAAAAAACAATATATTATAACAATAATTTAAAAACATGTTCTAGCATGTTCTATCCTACATATTAGATAATTCGAAAATAATTGTCAAATTTCAGAAATCTTGATCAGAGGCAATGATCATCGTTCATTATTTATATTAGTGATAAGAAAAATTTTATTGTTACATTTAAGAAATTTGATCATGTTTTTAAATTTATCAATACACTCAATAATACGATTCCTTAACGATACTCTTACCATCATAATTATTGGCCACCATTCTTACTCATCAAATTAACATTCATCAAAATCAGTTGCAATAGGTCCGAGCTATTTCGGGTGGGCCGACTCGCGTGCATAATCGACGCGTTATTAGACCGGTCACGTGGGTGTATTTACGTCATAACGAGTATGCATAGTGATCAGCGTTAACGAGGCAGCTCAGCTTTCAGCACGGTGCACGTTTACCATAAGCCCACCAACCGCGTCCCTCTCGTATTTTTATCGTTCGACCGCGAAAGCCGCCGATGAACGTGTCTTCCATTAGGTTGCTCACCACGCCACCCCCGCACTACGTTTCCTTAACGAGCCCGGCTATCCGTGCCGATCTTGACGCGAGCCAATCCACTACCAGGATAATGATGTACCCTTCTCGGTGTCAATCCGCTCGGCGTCATCGGGATCGTGTTTGCTCAACACAAGAATCAATCTTGTCTTGTAGACTCTGTAGAACTTTCCTCGACTTCGACTTTCATCCTTGAGAATTCTATTTAAGATCCGAGACGAAGAGGATTTAGAAACGATAATTGAAGAGAAAAGGCTTTGAAAGTTGTCCAAAGTGTATTTGTATTCATTCGCCTCTATATTCGTTGAATCCAATATTTATCATATTTTTTGTCGGAAGTTTCAATATTTGCCATCAAAAATTTCTTAGTACATGATTCGTCTTCTGTCATTCACGACTTCTCAAAATAAACAATATTTCGATATGTGTTTCTCTTAGAACATAATAAGCGTCGATTTTCTTTTTGAATATTCTTCATTGTAATTTTGTGATTTTCGTTCATTACGGAATAGATAATAATGAAAATAAGCAACGCGAGAATTTACCAGACCTCTGTATCGTTAGAACGAAGAAATATCAGAAATTTCTGGAGAAGGAAAACCAAGCCATCCCTATATAACTCTAACACAGGAACGATTTTGTCCGTCACAGGCGGCAATTAACGTTGAATCGATGCCAGACTATCCAGGGCCACGGTACGGGTGAAATTCATCCTTGGTCCAAGCTCGATCACGCCGGCGGATCGCGAGCGCGTAAGGACAAAAGCGGCTACGGCAGCAAGATGGCGGCCCACGGATCGGTAGGCGCGTCCGTGAACGTAGTTGGCTCGTTCGTTGACCAATCAGAGACGCGGCTAAACCGCGTCCGTGCGGTTACGCGGCCACGCCAGCTGCCACGCCGCCGCGAGTCGGCGCGTCACGGACGTGGCCCAGCAATTGAAATGCGGCTCGCCGCCGGCCGCCAGTTGCCCGTCGACTTGTGCCCCGTGCGGTCTTCTCCACGTGCTTTTTTTTTTCTCTCTCTCTACCTCTTCTCACCCCCTCTGATTCCTTTTGGCTCGTGTTTGGAAACGCGTACACACGCGTTCCTCCGGCACGGCAACGAAAAGGTGAACGGGGGAAGGGGTCGAAACGGATCCGCGTTTTAAATAAATTGTGGTTCTGAGTGTCGTTTCTTTTGGTGATTCTGGAAACTTTGGATATTGGGTATTATTGGAGAATTGGATTCCAGGACGAATGGAAGGTCTTGGTTCGAACGGAACTGTGATTCGGAGTGAGGAAGTGGAGATTTTTCGAGCGGAAGATCTGATCGGAAGATCTGGAGGAAAGGTGAACATTTTTTGTGAAGGAGAGGAGTAAGATTGGAGAGCTTGGATTTTGTGATTTAATGGAAAGTTTTCTTTGGGATTGTTAGTACAAGGTGATTGAAATTCTACAACGTGATACTTGGAACCTCGTGTTTGAGGAACTGGAATTAATTATAGTGAGTTAAACTGCTGCCTTTGAAAGGAAGAATATGAGAATTTAGTCTATGGATATAGAACTGTTCAATTTCTGTGTTATTTGAAGACTTTTAAACTAAGTAATCAAGAAAATTATATAAAAATTAAATATATGAAGATTAATTTAAAATATTCTATGAACTTAAATGTCATGTTATTAAACCACACTTAATAAAAGAAGTATTTGTAATCAGTATCAAAAAATATGCATTTACATAAATTTTAAAATCAGTATCTAATAACAAAATTAAGATATACATATATTATAGTGCAAGCGAGAAGATATATTTGTTAGGAATACGTAATTTCACAGTAATGAAAATATTTTAATGATGGACTTATTGATGCACGCATAAAGCTTTTAATGTACGCATGATTATTATAAAACTGGCTGTTACAAAATAACGGTACTCTGTGTTATTTAAATAATTCAATTTTAATGAAACTTTTGCACCGAGAAGCCTCGTTAGAATTCATTAATTCACTTTTAATGGAGCAATAAATATTCATATCGAATTTTATAATCATAAAACCACTTCAAAGCGATTCGATATCACTATTAAAATATAATTGGATAATAACTATTAAGAAACGATTATATATCGAATATCGAACAAATCCGAAAAAAAATATTACTTGTTATCATCGCACATGATATTAATTCAAAAGATTCGGAACATATCGGAGGAAGGAATCGTAACAATCGTCGAATCATGAAACGATAGATCGTTTATCGTCACAAAATTTCGAGAGAGAGAGAGAGAGAGAGAGAGAGAGAGAGAGAGAGATGGATTCCAACGTAGAGGAAACGGAATTGGACGTCGGATCAGCGACCGACGAGCTCGAATCTTCGATCGGAGAATCGAAATTGCAACGGCGACCAACACCGAAACCGTTCACGATCGAGAGTTTGATCGGTAATTGCGGCACACAGAAGGGAAGTTGCGATTCAGGGAGTCAAGGAGAGAGAGTGAACGAAAACGAAGAGGATTCTGATCGAGATAGGGAATATCTTTATCAGAGACATTACTTGGCGACAGCGGCTGCCAGTGCACTTCCTCCTGGTTGGTTTGTGTTTCGAACTCGCATGCAAATTATTCCTTCTTCTTCTTCTTGCAAAATATTGAAGAATTCTTGTAAAATTTATAGAATAGGAAAAATATTGGAAAAATGTTAACATGTATTAACAATGTTCGTATAAAGTTCTTAGAATTCTTTTGGATAGTTATATATAGTCTTATGTTATTTGCCTTAGTCATTGCAGCTATTATAATATAATAGATGTAGCTGTACAAATTAAATTATGAATGCACAATCAACTATTGGGACATATCATGGTATAGCGTGTGTAATCAAGTATCGTAATAGATTATTTCTTTATCTTGCATAATTATATATATATATCACGTGGTGGGGACAATTATTCTGATTTTTCTATTCATTCTCTGTTAAACATTTAAATATATTAATTATATTTGCAATATTTCTCAATTATTCTCATTATATGAATAATAATGAAAAATTTATAAAATTTTATTCATTTCCGTATTTACACACGAAATGTATATTTTATTCAAAATAGCTGCATTTTAAAATCAAGTTATTAGAATAAAATTACTTATTTGATGTTATATTATTGTATCTGTATTGATTATTTAATTCCTTAAGAGTATCGAGAAATAGGAAAATATTCATTATTTACAGAAATATATTATTTAAAATATACCCGATTTATATATAAATTTATAGAATATAAAATAAAATACAAATCTCATCAATTAATTATCCGTTACATATATTCTACAACCTCGTTTTCATTCTGAATCTTGTAATTACCGGATGTAGCATGCATAATTTAATCCGTGAACGCCCTACTTTTTCCGGGGAATGAAGTTTACTTAAAATAAATTCCTCTGAACGTCATCTTAAGAATGTAATAAGCTTCAGATTTATACGACATTGCAATTTTCATAGATCGTTTTTTTAAAAATAAATCGTCGCGGATAAAAATCAAAATAATATCTCATCGTGACATTTGATTTCGTACGATATTCATAGAAATTATTATCTTCGTTGATATACGTATCAAAATAGCGATACTCTAAATTAAATAAATACAATCATGTAGATTATTTATTAAAAAACAGCTATGGAAAAAATTAATAAAATAGAATTAATATCAAGCTCTATTTACAAATTGTTACGATCTCGATTATTCGGGTATATAAATTTCTTTAGAGTAAATATTGATTGATTAATTTTTCGTGGTTCCAGGTTTCGGAGTGCCGCTCGGTTTGTACGGTGCATGGCTACCGATGCGGATGTACGGTAGCGGCGGGACTTCCGGTGTCCCAATGTTACCAGCGCATACCTCCGCCAGTTATCCGTCTCATCAGGATCTTTATCAGAATCGGTTGTCGCAACATCTCGGCCCAGGAACGAATCACCTTCAAGGCGCGGCTTATCCGATCCCTTGTCACCGTGGTTCAAATAATCGTGGCTCGACCAGTTTCACGGATAGCGAGGACGATGGTAGTATCGATTCACCGGCATCACCTGCTCACGATCTTTCTAAATCGAGACACGGTAAGTGTTGAGAGTTGTATATAGTTAAATATAAAAATAGAATTTGCAGTATGAATTTTTTTTCAAAATAAGTAATTTTTACTACTTTTACCATTTTCGAATGATTTTTAATAAGTAGACATTAGATTTAAAATTAAATTACAAATTTAATTTTATTAATTTTCACAATATTAATCGTTGTTTTCGATTTATGATTTTTGAATTAGATAAATATTGTATGATGATGATGTAATGTTACGTTACACGAAGCACGTACTACGATAGATACTCAAGATTGAACATCTTCGATTCTTCGATGGTTTATTAACCACTGCACCGACGTGCAAACGGGATCGTGAAATACCTATTTATTTATATTCTGCTATTAACTTACAGCCATCGGTAATTCTATATTCGAGGCACGGGCGAGCTCTATACCATAGCTCGATGTCTGACGGTTGTTAGTGTTAACAGGATGCGGGAGTGATCGTTTCAATTATTTCTAGGACTGACGAAACACGGTAGCAATTAGCAATTGAACGATCGATCAGAATCTTATTAGAACGATGGTAAATCCGGTTTACATGTGTCTTCAACGAATGACGTTTTCTTTCAATGTATTCAATAACTTTGGTTTCTTGACGCTTTAGAAAATCATTAGGTATTCATTAGCACATTCAATGTATCTCTTTACTCACACTTTATAAAATTGCAAAAGATCAATCATCATAGAACAGCTTTGTTATTTGTTATTAGTTTAAAAACATTCCTACGAATTTTTCTCGTACGTAGATTTTTCATCGATTTCACGGAAAAATACAATACGACAAATTATCGATCGGATCGAAGAAATTTCCGAACATCGCCCTTCTGTTCGGGGAACAGGGGTTCTTCGTCGAATGTTCGCCCGGCGTTTGAAATTCGGCCAGGATTCACCGAGTACCGTATCACGTACTTAAGCGCGTGTGCGTACGGAATTTTACAGATGTGTGCGAGCTGTATGAGATTTGACTTTGGGACGCTATAATTTATGCACGCTTCTGTGGATCTCGGGCCCTTTGCCGGCTTCGATCGTGGCGACTGCGATCGTAGTCGAGGATACGCTCCTGGAATCCTTAAACGATTCATCGCGATTTTTTTCGATTCGCGTTTCTCTCCGTGACACAGATGACGCTTTCCTTTTCCTTGCCCTCCGTTGAGGGAAGGAAAAGACGATGGAAATTTTTGAATTTCATTTGTCACTTGTTATTTTTGTATTTCCTTCTTTTCTTTTTTTCTTTTTTTCTAATTTGAGAAAGATTATTATTTAAAATTGTAAAAATAATTTATGAAAGGATAAGTACCTTTTTCAACTATCTGTTGACTAAATTGAGGATTATAATTGCTCCAAAGAGCATTATTCGAGTTAATGAACTCTGATCACGAATCAACGAAGTCACGTAATACGTTGCTTGCTTACTAATCACTTTTCGTTCCCATTTCGTCCAATTTATTATCCCTTTCCTTCTCTGAAATACACTGCATGGAATGATCGAAGAACCACCGACGCAAATTAATTTAACCCTCGGTTAACTTGTTAATTAAAATGACCTCCATGATATGATATTACAATTATACGATTATGGACGCTTATGCAAATTTTGTGCCTATACAAATATCCCTCCTCCCTAAACAATATTCCAGTACACTTAGAATTCCTCTACATTCGAATTAAATTTGGAAAATCAATGTATTTTCCTGATTTCTTACATTCTGCAAATTAAAACAATACTGCTAATTTAAAACAAATTTTACTACCATACAAGTTCTATCGTATCCAAATTAAAACTATAACTTGAAGCGATAATATCCAAGTTCGAAATTTCTTACGTTCCTCTCCAAGGGAAACTCGAGAAACACAACCGCCTAATTGTTTCGAACAGGTCCGTAATGGGTCGCGACGGTTGTTCGGCCGATGCCGCGATGGTGGGGAGGCCGATGTGTTCGATGGAAAGTCGAAACTCGCCGATCACGTATTTCCGAAGGCGGCGCGGGGGCGAACGGACGATCGACGAAGTCGCGCGCATTTATTCGTGGCCGATCACTTTTTATTGATGTACCGCCGACCGAGGCGATTTCGTATGCGCAACGAAATGGCTTCGAGGAATCTGTCATCGGTCATTTATGACGCACCGTGCCGAACCGGTGTGCCGATCGTTACGACGAACACGCCGATCGAGAGACGTATCGCCCTCTCTATTCTTAGCCCCCCGTACATCGGAAACGATCCACCTGAATCGTTTTCTCCTGGTTCGGTTCTCTGTGCTCCCGTCGGTTTTATCGTTTTATGCCTTTTTTTTTCTCTTTCTTTTTTTTTCTCTCTCTCGTCGCCATGTACCATTGTATATAAAGAGGTTTCAATGGAGGAAGTTCTTACTGTGATCGAACCGCCTCAATGTATTTTACGTTCGTGACATATGTATGAGTCTTTCTCTGAGGTCAAACTGGTTATAACTCCTCTCTCTCTCTTTCTCATGTTTATCATTGGTTAGGTTTGATTTTGTAAGTTGATTAATAAATTAAGTAATAAATAACAAAGAAGTTTTTGTAAATAAGTAAAAAAGATTTTTGCGAATACATTCGTTTTTGGAAGTGAATTTCTTTTCTTTTTTCTTTTGCTGAATGAATTTTATTCAACATTTGTTTTTAGATTTTCTAACACATTTTCTAACCGACATTTCCAATTTTCATTCATTCAGCGAATTGTCACGTACATTTTATGTGGTTTTCATTTAAGAGACGATCGATCATATAATTCTATTTGCGTGGTGTCTGGACCGCTTTAAACGAACCGCGAGTCTCAAAACGGTTTCAATCTCGCTAATGAAATTTTTATCTAATTGTGTCATTTAGCTCGCAATAGATCGAATATATGAATGAATCCTGTTTCCGTTTGGAATTTTTCGAAGCAAAATTTTTATTTTTATTTACCTGGGATTTTGTAAAAATAAATATCAGTAAAAATTCCATTTATTAATATTTGCTTCTATTTTATTATTTTTAAATTTTTACAAAGAATTTTATCAAATCACAGGATACAAAATGATTGAATAATAAAAGAATTTGTAAATTTTAATAAATCTATTTTTAATTATTTATATATGAATGGTATAAAGTTATTCACGAAGATTAAATGATAACAATTTTCAAGAATCGTATATATCTTGAAAATTCTTTATTAATTTCACTACTTTTTAATGGAATTTCCTTTCATTAAGAAAAATGATAGACATTGCATTGAAAAGTGAGGCGGAAAATTAATCGTATTAAAGAAACGTTATGGATGAATAAAGTTATGAATATAAATAAAATAGTAAAATATATCGATCGTGAATTAAATGAAATTATCCAATGAATGACTATTTGATGGCAGTATGAATGAGATCTTTTAAATCATAGAGAATTTATAGAATCTTAAAGAATTCGTTCCATCTGATAAATGTTCGAAATGAATTGAAACGACGTGCATAATAATTTTTCAGAGATTGATATATGAATTAATTCTCATTCTATTAAATGGAAAAGTCGAGCAAAGATTTGACAAGTTTATTTTCTAATCTGGTTCACACTTGATGAATGCTTTTCCCCAATATATTTTCGAGTTTTTTCATTTGCATTTCCCTTTAAATATTTATTTTGCTCTCGAGAAATAACGTGCACTTATATTTAACAAAAATCGATTCAGAAATTTATTCTTTATTTCATAAATTTATTCTGTTATTAAAAGAGAAAATCTTTTTTCCCCTTTTTATATTGAACAATTTAAATTTATCTACAATTTCTAAAATTTCTTATATTATATCTAAATTTATTAATTGAGAAATTTGAAAGAATTTTGAAAGAAGTTTTCATTTTTTATCTTATTAGAAAAAGTTTCTTTTCAGATTAAAGATTAAAATGAAAATAAACGCGGTTTCTGTGTCACTTCAATCACTTTTCGTTTCCATTAAGAATTTCTTACATTAACTTCATTGAATTTCAGCAATCAGCTTCACGACTTCACTAAACGATTTCGTCTGCTCGTTAAATAGTATGATTTATTTAATAGCTATGTCAAATAACATTTAGTCGCATCGATCGCAAATTTAATTGACGTTAGTCAAGATATCGATTAGGAAGCAAGAATTATGATGTCTATAATTTATAAGGACTGAAATTTAATATAACACGAAGAAATATAATCATTCTCAACTCGTTAAATTATATTTAGATATTAATTGTAAAGAATCTTTCACGAACTTTTCGTGATCAATATTCTTTTATTATCGAGCAAAGCGAAAACAGATTTTTTTCTGCTTTTCCAGCAGAATCTCGATTTTTTTTTTTTTTTTTTTTCTTATTCATTACCCATCGTGATCCCTATGGCGAGCAACACGGCAAAGGAGGGGTCGTCTTGCTGTGCTTCATTCCCAAGAAGAAACCAAATTCTGAGGAAAAAAAACTTGTCCAAGGGGAGCAGCACGATCTGAATTGGATCCTTCGATTACTCGAATCAGTTAATGGCCTCGCAAAATAAAGAATTGGCTAAATACAAATCATCCACGTCGATTTATCGATAATTATTCTTGATTAAATTAAAATCCAATCGTCTAAGAATTTTTACAAATATAAAATTTATCGAAATATTCAAAAATGCATGTAACTTCTGTTCTGTTTTGTCGGTTTAATATTTATATCGAGAACCAATTCACAGTAAAATTATCTTGTTAATAGGAAATCTAATGAATAATCCATATCAAATGGATATAACCTAGATATGTCTTTGTGCGTATGTGTGTGAATATTTAAAACATTTATAGCTTTACGATGATATCGTAATATCGATAGTATGAAATTTCTTTTCGAATTAAATGATATTGTTTCCAACTCTGATATCATCGATGCAATTTATTTACTTTCGAAAATGATAGAAATATATATTTCACATATAAAGAAAAAATATATATATAATAAAAATAACATTCAATATATTTTAGAAATGATTAAAAGAAAGAAAGAAAAAAAAGAAGAAGAATAGTAAAATAGAAAAAATATAGGATAATGAGTTAAAGGGAAATTTCCAAGTTTCAGAACGATAAAGCAATCGGTGGAACTGAATAAAAAGGCATCTTATTACATAACTAATTCTATTTCAAACCGTAAATACCGTGAACGTAGCATAAGATAATAGCTCGATGTCTTCTCTGTCATAAAACTCTCGAAATGATTACTTTACAATCGCAGAAGGGGTATTACAGTTTATCGAACTACGTTATAGCATGAGTTTCACTCGCTTTTAGGAGAAAAAAAAAAAGAAGAAGAATGATTTTTTATCTATTATGGGCAAAATATGACAATTTTCATGTGATGATAGTGAAAAAAAAAAAAAGAACTTAGGATGATACATCTGTTTCCAACGTTTTTCAAAACGTTCGCTCGACGAGAATATATCATAAAGATATAGTATAGTTCCATACAACGCCATTCCGACGGGTGCAGGAACCGGATCGAACCTCGAATTGGCGAATAGCCAATATCTTGGTGCACTCCAGCTAGTATAGACAACTGTACTTACCGTGTTTCATTGCATATCATAATGATAATCGCAAGCAATGAATTCTATAATTTTCAAATTGAAATAGAACATAATGCGTTAACAATTTTAACACATTAAAATTACAATTATTGCAATTATTGTTACTTTAAATGTAACTCAATTTCAATTCACTTTGAAAAAAAAACAAACACATTCATTTATAATATCTTCCAAATAAAAATTTCCAAGCTTCTTCTATACTATTCTACATCTATCATTAAATTTATCCAAAAAAAGAGATTACAAAAGAGTTTTCAACCGTTGCGACAATTTGAACAATTAAATTTAATAATGCGTGTTTAAATATCACGATCCCGCGTCAATTGATGCGCCAGATCCGATAGGTTAAATGTCGATAATTCCCAATTTTCTAAACATAGAACACGAGAGACGTCTTCTGGCGTATCGAGCAATTGCTCTATACAAAGTTAATGGCGAGGAAAGAGCGCGGAATAGAGATGTAACGGTATCGTTTCAACGATCGATCAGTCTTCGCGTATCGTATAAAATGTAAAGACCACTAGGGGACAACGCCCGAACGTTTGTCCACGGTGTGCATCGCGGTCTCGTCTCTCTCGTATACGCGGAAGCGTATGGCCCATTCAATCGAAACTCTTTGAATTAATAAAGGTACGGGTGCATCAAACTTACCCTCCTCCCCCCGTCGAGGTAACTTCGTCGCAGAAACTTGATGTTGCGCGTTGTATCGTAAGCGCGGAACAGTCGTAAACAACGAAAATAAAAGAATAAAAGAAGGCGGAAGCTATAATCTCGACAACTTGTAAATGATTGTTGTATAGGAGTTGCGAGTTTTCCACGATCGTTATTCATTTCTGGTCGTGATATCTGAGTACATCGATAATGACGATGATGGTCTCTTTGATTCGATATTGCTTGAGCATGATAATATACAATTTTTGACAGAAAATATTGAATCATGTTTCAAATAATGGAAATTTATATGAATTATATAAATGTGTTGAAAATTTTACATATATTGAAATTGTAAATGTACAAAACAATGATAGATGAACAAGATAATAATGATGTATTATGATTATAGAAATTATTTATGATGGATTTGGAACCATAGTGAATGAAAATTTTCAAGTATTCCTGTTTAATTGAGCTTTCAAAAAAGAATTGATAATCATAGTAACTTTAAATTTATAAAACATTGATATATCCGTTTTTTATTTCTGTTTTATATTGCTCGTATTTCTCAAGTTTCGCTCATCGATTTTTGTGGTACTATCAAGCAGTCTAAATAATTTTTATAAGGAGCTTTAATATCTAAATGACGATTCCGAATAACCTATAGTCATCGACTAAAAGTTTTATCAAGACTTAAACACATTTCTTCCAAGAATTTCTCACTTCACCATTACCATTACGAAAGGAAACTTTTTCATTCGAGGCTCATTAATATTTTATTTGTACATCAACTAAAGTACATAAAACGCGGTGAAATAATAAAACAATACTTTGTTCGTCGCCGTTTACTATAAGTGGAGTGTTCAGCTTGTTCGTAAGAGACCGAGGAAAAAGAGAATAGAACACGTGGAAAATAACAGAGTCAGGAAGCGAAACTTCGATCGAGAGACATACGCTTTATGGTCGAGGCAGTTGCATGTCCCGCATATTAAATCTTCTTCTTCTTCTCAAACTGTATTGCTGTTAATTCCAATTAATTCCGTCGAATACCGAATGCAATTGTCCAGCCGCACAATGATAAATCACGAATAATGAATCCCTTTTTCAAGATTCTAATCATTACAACATTAAACAAGATATATTTTCCATCAGCAATAAAGAAGAAAAAATTTTCAAAACTTCCTGACAGCCAAACCTTCGCATAAATTCGCATTTAAGAAATAATTTCCTCATCGTTCACTCGTTGATTCCAGGTTCAGAAAATGGTCGCGCCTCGGCGGACAGCGAGGATGAAGGCGGAGGACTAAGCGTGACCGGCGAGGGTCACGATGCGACCGACACGATGTCCAGCAACGCGTCCAGCAACGTGAGCCCCGGGGGATCCCTAGAAAACGGCCAAGGCACGTCGACAAGCGGATCAAGCAACAACAACAACAACAACAACAACAAGGCCAGACGAAGGCGAACAGCGTTCACCTCTGAACAATTATTGGAACTGGAACGGGAGTTCCACGCGAAGAAATACCTAAGCCTCACCGAGAGATCTCATATCGCCCACGCGTTGAAATTGTCGGAGGTCCAGGTGAAAATCTGGTTCCAGAATCGGAGAGCCAAGTGGAAAAGAGTGAAGGCGGGGTTGAGCGGCGGTGGTGTCGGATCCGGGGCGAATAGCTTGGCGACACCTGGTGCCTCGAGCAGGCATAACGGCGCTGCCGGGCAACATTCTGGGAACGGTACCAGGATCGTCGTTCCGATTCCTGTTCACGTTAGCAGACTAGCTGTCAGATCTCACCACCATCACTTGGAGAAGTGTGCCAGGCCGCCGAGAGTCAGGCCAACCGCCGAGAATCCTGCTTCCAGCGCATCCTCGTCCGTTCTGGGAGATGCTCTTGGATTGGTTAATTCATCCATTAATCTGAGCGGCCAGGTACAGAGTCCTTTGAGCAGCGGAGTCGGAATCGGGGTCGGTGTCGGACTGAGAGCCTTCACGGTTCCCTCTCATCGCGGTGGACTTAGTTCTTCCGGCAGGTAGTGAAAGCTAAGAAGTGAATTGTGTTGATATTAATTGGAGATACGTGATGAGAAAGGTTTTCTCATTATTTACGAGGAGGAATGTTATTTACGAGAAAGGAATTAATGTTGATAGGGACGTTGATGATGAAACGAATAAGCGAAGATCGTTGATGAATTAGGAATGATTTGTGGAGTTGTATAGTGATCTGGATATTAGTATGAGAGGATGAATTACGAGGAAGAATATCTTCGATGGAAAAGAGAAAGAATATTGTATAAGTGATTTATTATGTTAACTTGAATAACGAAATTCTTGGAAACCTGTGATGCCTTCGATTTCACTTCGAAGTACTATCTCTTCCATCGTTCAATTCTCCCTCGTGATCCATCCAAATTATTCCAAAATCGTCCAATATTTTCTATATATTCACGATCGAGATCAACTTGTAAATAAGTGTACCCACCCTTGATGATTGAAAATGACTGTGTAAATAGCTTTCGCACAGCGTACTGCCTGGACTGTATTCTCCCGAACAGGGGTCGTAGGTCGTACTTGTAGATAATTTCCTTACGTTTAAGCGAGCCTCTGCTCCAGAACTAGTTGTGGCACGATGATATCGAATCGATCGAGCCTGCGATCATCATTTGGAGCGAAAGTGTATATCGAGAAGGCAATAAAACGTGCGAATATCATGTGAAATATCGTGTTCCTGTGAATGCATACCATATCATTGATTCCCAGCTTTATACGGCGTCAATGATATTATAAAGGCGCTTGTAATACGTGATGACTTTTCGAAATTTATATATTCAATTTATAAGTCACACGAATCTCAACATTTCCTTCTCTAAATTCCTTAAAATTCCTTTAAAAAATTTATTAACGACTCGTTCTACTAATAAAATAACACCTCGTACTTCAATTAAAATGATAATTCAACAAAAAAAAGAGAACTTGAGAACTTTTTTGATCCAATTTTTCTAACAGAATAGAAAACTTCATTCACACGTTCCTCAAACATATTTGATAAATACCTTTTCTTACGAGAAGAAAGAAGAAAGAAAATCACTTTTATTCGCACGAGAATCGACGAAAAGAAGCTACATCTGCCAAACTCTTCAAGAAATTCTTTTCAAGAATCCGACCTTTCAAGATTCTCGTGCCCACGTCGAGTTCAACCTCGAGACAAATTAGCTGGCTGCACAATGCGCCAATGCATATCGACGAGCGGTTAGGTTGCACGGCTGAAAGTGGCATATGGGGTCACGCCTACGAGGCGTTCAAGGGAGGTGTGCATAGGGCCAGATTTTTTCCATGCTCTCTCTACGAAGCACGCGCCGTAGTCTGCGAAAATACGTACCCCGCCTGTGGTGTGCAGCCTGCAATTTTCCACGTCAAGGTGATCCCATGGGAGACACCGATCTCGTTTGGGAGCCGACAAAAGCGAACCCAGCACCCCTTCGAGAAATCTGACTCGACGTAATTGTCAAAACAACTCGAAAATCGATTATCGAGAGCGATTGGGGTAAGAAAAAAAAAAAAAAAAAAAAGAAACGATGACACTGGAAGCTGATTTGTGGATGACGAAGAACTAAAAGGGGTAAGATTAATTTCTATTGTAGATTAATATTTAACAATATTAAGAGACATTCGATTAATAATTAATTGCTACGATTTTTAAGTAGCAATTTTTATATTTATATAATTTTTATATTATAATTATCAAGCAGTATTGTCAAGTTCTTTATCAAAATTCTGACACGTTCCTTTTTGTCGAAATATATAAATTATACGTAGCTCACGCGACGCCTAATCGATCAACATTTGCGACTACACGAATATCAATACTCGATGCATCTCACGCGCATTAACGTAGAAAGGATCGGGCAAAATCATGCAGTGACTTCAGCTTGGGGCGTTACGTCGGGGGAAAGAAATTATGGGACACAATAGGGTAGGGTTCAAAGTGCGTGGAGTATCGGTTTAATATACGGAAGGTATCACGGTTGTAATTTTCTTCTCCGTACCTTATTATTTGCACTGTGACAATTCTAATTCTATATTTGTGAAGCACAAGCAGGCATCGTGAGTATAATCGGATAATAAAAATCGGACGTGATAATAAAAAATCACGATACGATTAGCATCAACGAATTAAGACTACCATTTGAGAATAAGATTAATAATAACAAGAAATAATAAAATTTAAATAAATCGTATTTTTCGAGGTACTTTTTTTTTTTAAACACACGCGATTCAATTTTCCTAAAAGAGAAATATTAAATATCAGATAGACAACCACGTTAAACGTGGAAGTAAAGAGTAAACGTGGTCTAGAAGGTAAAGAAGAATGATCTATCCATGTAGCTAAATGAGAAAGAGCCTTGGACGAGGGGTTGTGCAAGATCCTGGCCAAGGGTAGGTATAGTTATATACAGTGCGCACAATGGCAACGGCAGAGTGCATTACGGTTAATACACGAAGGACCGTGGTCGTTTAGCCGAGGATCTCGGCAGTTACCGCTTCGCAAAGGATAAATCATCTCGTGATTTCAACCACGCCTACCGTAGGACAGAGAAGCGGCTCCCCCAGACCGTAACGTACGGCCTAGACGTTCTCTATACCATCCTCTCTCTTTCCCTCTCTTTCTCCCTCTTCCTGCGTTATATGTCCGCTCGATGAAAACACCGCTTCCAAGAGCGGAAAACTAATAATCCCTCGCCGCGGATATCCGTTCTGGAACAGTCACTGGCACGGAACCGAATATATATTGATAGCCCGATTGCGGATGTTTTCGACTATCCGGTGGAATGAGCATCGATTATCGAGCGAATTTTAACGGGGATCTTAATGGGGATAACAGAGCCCTGATGACTTGGAATATCTAGGATTGCGACATCATTTTCAAGATCCATAGGGATAGATAGGGATGGATGGAATCGAAAAGTGTTAAATGTTTGAGGATCATTTTGCTCTTTTATATTTTTTGAATAATATGAAGTGGATGAACATTCTCCCTCGATGAACAGTTAGAATGAATTAATCTGTTCCACTAATAACAGTTGGAAACAAGGGGCAGAGGTCTGCAAATAGAAGGTGACAGACGTTTGATACAGAGGGCACAGACCGGTGAAATTCGTCGCGCTCTCTCGAGCTGCGATTTGTCTGCTCAATTTCACGGCCCTATTGGGGAAAATGGGAAAAATCTCCCGGCGCTCGAGTAGCAGTGCCGAGTGTGGGAAATAGACCGCGTTAGTTTCACCGTTTATTATTTGCCACTCCCGTTCCGTGTGGGTGTGAGAATTCAGTTTCACACTTCTCTTAATCTTGAGAAGAAATCTAATCTCGTGTACAGTGTATTTTATTTCATCTACAATACTTTTAAATTATCTTTTAAATCTGTGAAAAAAATTCTTTAAAAATTCAATTCTCCCTTTCCCAAACTCGATTAATCCGTTAAATTTACACATCGATATTATTGACACCGGATAGAGCAATTTATTCTCAATTACCACTGTGTTATTTAAAATTCGAATCAATAATCCTAAATTTGATTCACTTTTCCTTCAATTTTCAATCTCTTCGTGGAAGAGAGAAATATTTTTCCCTATTTTAATAATCTTTCAAATCCTATAGAAGCATCCCTTTTCTTTCCAAATCATATAATCAATAAAAAATAAAATCCTAATTACAGAAGCATTTTCTACCAAATTATCTCAAACCAAAAATCCTCAACTCCATAAAATCCAATATCAATCATTACAAAAACATTCCTTACCAAATTATCCTCTTTCTTTTCAACACTTGCACCACTTGCACGATCAACCATAGAAAAATTTCCGATCAAAAATTTCTCCAAAAAAGATCTTTCGTTCTGGGTAAATCGTTAAGGGTAAATCAACCCTTAACCACTCGACGATCATCCCACCCGTTCCCCCTCTACAAAAACCGCGGCAATCAAGTCACGTCCGCGTACGCAACAAACAACGAACGTGAAATCACGCGAGAGAAGACACGCAAGAGTTCCTTTCCCGTTAATCGGTCTCATTACCGCGCCTACTCGTAAACCGTCCAAGCCACCTTGATCGAATCCGCCGGTGAGTTCGAGGCGCAAAAAAAAAAAAAAAAAAAAAGAAAAGAAAAGAAAAAAAAAGAGAAAGAGGGTGAAAAAGGCGAGCATCGTTTCGCGTCCGGATCCGTGTGCACGCCGCTCGTGCAGCCTGTCTGCCTCCAGGGGGCGAGAGGAGGAGTACGGTGGCCGTGGAGCGAGCGAATGAGACCCGAAGAGGCGAGGAGGTGGATGAGGGAGGGCCGGGGCATGGAAACGGAGTTTAATGTTCCCCTCCAGTGGGTGACTCGAGGGTGTAATTGCCGTAGTGGGCGGAACGGAGCGGGTATAGCGGCTGATGGGCGTGGTTCGCTGATTACACCGCGTTGATACTGATATCTCGGCTACCGGCGACGAGGCCGCACCCCTCCACGACCCCCTGCTTTTCCGATCCACGCCGATATCCGACCCCCTCGTGCCGCCGCCAAAAGTTGGGCATCCATCGACACGGGATCCCGTTCGATTCGAATCGCCTCGATTCGATCGAGGCTCTCATTCTCGATCGTTGTTACTCCGTGGCCGTGTTCTCGATTGGTTCGGTAACCTATCTCTATCTCCACCCGATTAAGTGGTGGTAATTCTCTTACGAGGGAGCCGGAAGTCGCCCGCTTATTTTCGGTCCGCTGCGAGCCTCGATCGAGTTTGACGGGGTTGATTAACTCGGTGGAGAGATTGGAGAGGGTGGAAGGAAGTTGGTTTTGAAGGTGATTGGAAAGGGTTGATGGTTGGGAGGGAGGGAAATTCGAGAATGGATTCGAGAATTTTGTGAATCGGGGTTGAGGGAGATTGGGGTGGAGAGGGGGTGTTGGGTTGAAGAATGATTTCTGGCAAGTGGAAATGCATGGTTTCTTTAAAATAAAATAAAAAAAAAAAGATTTGTTTGTTTGGAGATTTATAAAAGTTTAGTGGGGGTAGTTTCATTTATTGGAAATTATTGGAAGTGTGCGATGAAGAAGAAATAGAAGAAGAAGAAGAGGATCGAGATTGGGTAGAAATAGAATGTATTTGGAAATAGGTGTGTTATTTTGAATTATTATGAGAGATTGGTTTATTATTACAAGAAGAACTTTGAATGGAATATTCATTGTTAATGGATGGCGTTATAATATTAACTATGTTGTTCGCGACTAAAACGGCGTGTCATAATTGAAACAGAGCTTGATTTTTCAATTTCGTTGATGAATAAAATCAAATTAATTTTTCACGAATAGTTCAATTGATTAAATGGAACATTTTGTTTTATTAAGTGATATTTTAATTATTTTGAGCATTTCCGTTCTTAAATAGAGTCTAATCTGTTTTCTCACACAATTTTCAATATTTTCGTTTCTTTTCCAAACTTTTTTAACCACATATATCCCCTCGTTGCTTCTTCCAGCTTTCGATACGAATTTACGATATCGAGAAAGTCGAAGAATCGAATCAAAGCTAGCAAGGGAACCTCCTCTTTCTGATATCGCGTGGACAATTGCCAGGAGTGCAGAAATTTAAAATTCATTGTCTTTATTCCTTCCTCAATACATTCTTATTAAAAAAATATATATATTATGTATATTTTTTCGTGAACATTTTTGTAAATTTAATAAGCTTTAAAAAATTCGTTTCAATTTTCCTAATTAATCTCGAATTAATGTCAGAATTATAATCACCCCATAATGTGAGTGAAAAATAATATAATTCACAAGAATTGCAATTAATCACATCATCAGAAAACTTAACTTATTATCTCACAACTTCTAAATTCCAATTTATAATTAAAAAATTTAAGATCGAATAAAATAATTCAAAACAACTTTAATTGCAAAGAATGATTTATTATATGTTTTCAAAACGAAACCATTTAGTGAAGAGTTAGTGAAGAATTGTCAAAAAATTATGAAAATAAATCCATCACATCCTTTCTAATCAATATTATCACATATTATTCTTAAATTTTCTAATTAGAAAAATTTGTTTGAAAGAGAATTAAACAATCGCTCCAATCATAAGAAATAACTCTCTCAAATTAACAAATATATAATATATATATATATTTCTATATTAAATTTTCAAATGATATTTCTCATAGGATACTTTCCTTTAAAATTTCATCCATCAAATTCGTCCTTTCCACGTATTTTATTTAAAAATTGCCTCAACATGCAACAGAGACCAGAAAAATAAATTAGATTAACCAATTATTTATCTAGTATATCGAAATTACCCTTCTCCAATGGCATTTCTCACAGGACGACCCGAATTCAAAATCATCCCTTCACGGGGTGTTCGTCCTTTCACGGATTTCTCGAAGAAGAAACGCAACAGCGTCCCGGATTGCATTCTCGCCTTCGTCCCCTTTCGCGGAGGTCAAGCTGATTGCCCGCGAGCCAGGATGAACGAAATCTGTGCGGGGTGGCGGCGGTGGTGGCGGTGGTGGTGCCATCGGCGATCCACGCCCCGCTGACTGGACTGTTTTTTATTGCCACCGCGCCCGAAAGATCGACCCAGGCCGCAGAACGATTCTCTCCTCCGGGGAACGGGGACACGCGGAAGCAGGGGGAGGAAAGGAAGCGTGCTGGGAAAAAGCGTGCGGGCAGCAAGGGGGGTTTGCAGTGGAAAACCAGAGTCCGGTTCGCAGCTGTAAGCAGGGATAAAGTGGGTGGAGACACCGGCGGCGAGTAAACGCTCGAGTCAGCGCACCGCGTTTGTAAACGTATCCTTCGTGTTGTGTGCGAACGGGCCACCACGATTTTATATTATTTTCTTTTTTCTTTTTTCTTTTTTTTTTTTTTTGGAAGGATTGAAAGGAGGATCGTTGGAGAAAAGATGGAAAAAATCGATTCGGGATGTCGGTGACAAGTGGTGGAATTGGAAGCGTTAACGTGAGATTTTAATCGGAGTTGAGATGTCATGAATCATCTCAAGGGAGAAATTTGTTCAGAGAAATCTGCACACGTTGTGCGAAAAAATATTTATATTTGAGTTCTTTCTTTTCTTGATCGTGTATTCAAATTTTATTTCGCATAAATATGTGGAATTTAATAATAAGTGGAATATAGAATCATTGGGGGAATTATTGATATAATATGATATATTGAGAATATGGCGAAAGAATCAAATTTTAGTTAAATTAAACGTATTTAAAAAATAATTTTTCAAGTAGATTTCTTAAGTCTACGATATTTTTCTTTGAATGGTTAATAATGAATATACTCGATGACACAGATTACAGAAAACGTAAGATATTATATCTCCTATTAGAATTGTAATTAAATTTTATATGCTCTATTTCCTCTTATTAATTTTCATTCTTTATGAGATGGAACTTCAGTCCCTATTTCTTCGATTTCTCGGTTCAATTCCCTTCGACCGCGATATTTTTCATTATATTTTTCTTCTGAATCAATATTTCGCGGTATATTTAGCGATCATTTTTATAATTCCAGATGTAAAGAACGTTAGCTGTCGGTATAACGCTATAAACCATATATTTTATTATTACGGTGCTTTGATCTCAAATTACATCAAATAAAAATTCATATCGTTATATCGTTAAAAATAATACGAACAAAAAATTAAGCTTTGTGTTATACTTATTTCTTTGATAAGAATAAAATCCTTATTTTATCACAAGATTCATTTAAAACTCCCAGTATTCTAATTTCATACCTAATAAATTAATTTTATTACCAGATCCATTTAAAACTCATGATGTTTTTTTTTTTTTAAATTTTCTTACATCTTCTAAATTTGAATAAAATAAAATCCAATATCTTTTGACAGCCAAATTTTCCCAATTTCTTACAATCATTATACTTCTATTCTTCTCCTTTAAACAAAGCTATATCTCTCCAAAGATCGAGTTAATTTTATTCCAATTTTATTCAATACCACGAACAATAAAAAAAAACAGAGAAAGAGAGAGAAAAAGAAAGAAAGAGAAGATAGGAGAAAACAACGAAGAAAAGCAAACTTTCCAAAAACTGTGGAACGTGCCGGAACTTTGGAACTCTTGGAGATCGTTCAAGGGGAGACGCGATAAAGTATTCAGGAATGGGAACAGCCGAGAAATCGCGTATTCATTTCACACGCGTACCGCTAGCAAGAAAACAGCGAATCAGATCGATTCGTCGTCGGGGATTTGTTCGTGGATCAGATCGCGGTATCGAGTGGGCGTATCGTTCGTGGGTCAGCCACTCGAGATCTTCTTCGGTTCTTGCCGTTTAACGATGAACGGTCCTTTCTGTAAATGAGACTCGATGACCTGGCAGAAATCGGGCGCCCGCCCGATTCTTCTTGCGTGGAGAAATACGGATAGGATAGGAACGTGGACGAGAGTGCAGTTCGTGGCACTCCTCAACTTCGCTATCGTTCCCTCATCGGTGACTTTCTTTCTGCATAGGCGACACGCGTGACACGATTTCTACGTGGGTGGGAACTGGTGAAAATAAAATTAGGGAAAGGAGTGATTCGTTGCTCGAATTAAAGTATAGGTTTTACATAGGTTTAGGTTTGGTATTGAAAGATGAGGATTAATTTAATTATAAATTATTTAATTAGAAGCATTTAAGTAGCTTAAATTTGATCTATTCTCTGTTGCTCTTCCATTGTTGTCTCATTTCGAATTACATCATATTTCTTGTTTAACAATTTATTCTCACGAGAGAGTATTATCTTACTCTCAAAGCTAACATTTCTACGTGTCCATTCGAGAGAAATTCAGGTAATTTTATCCTAAAATGGACACGTATCTTTTTATAAATATAATTTTTAAAAATTGATTTTGATGATACTTCTCACATTTTTAATTTTAATCGATTTTAATCGCGTTTTGATCCAACGTTTCTCATTCAAAAATTCTATTTTTCCGATTACCGAAAAAAATATCACGAAATCGCATCGTTGTTGAGACGGATTGAAAGGGAATCTCTCTATAACAACGGAACGTTTCGTATTCCCCCGTGGAAAGAAAACGAGTCAAAGGGCACCGCTTCCTCTTTGACGATCTATCGTATGGCCAGTTGAAAATTTATCGGCTTGGAAGACAGTGGCTACTGGTATTCCGCTATCCGATCCCGTATTTCGAGAATCGTTTCGTAACCGAAGCCCGATGCTCTTTGCTCGGCAATGCCGCCGCAACGCACGCCGTCTGCATATCAACACGCCCCCGTAGCGCCGTGCCTTCTCTCCTCTCCTCTCGCGGGCACGTACGTCGCTCATTGTCAGTCTGTTACCTTTTTGTACTTATTTAATACCGTCCTCTGGCATTTTCCACGTAGGGTGAATGCGTAAGAGAGGGGAGGAGGAGTAAAGGAGGGAGTATCGGACGTGGATCGCGCGAGATCCAACCGGAGAAATCCGCGTGTGACGCGTCGATTTTAATTGCGTTTCGCGTAGAAATCGATTGCTTCCAGGAAATTCGTCTAATGATCCTCGATGATGGATCGTTCAAATCGCGGGCGGCACGTAGATATATCCGTGCATTGTTACAATTTCATTAATTGATTGTAATATTATAATATATAAACAAGGATTTCTATTCGATTAATATTTTAAGAAAGGTAGATATTTAAAATTGTAAATAGTATATCCGATTTTTCTAAATTTTGTTTTTATATATATTTTCTAAATTTATATTCTAAATTATATTCTAAATTTATATATATTTTCTAAATTTTGTTTTATATATATATATTTACGAGGCAGAGATTTGTTGACTCTTGGAAATTGATCGCGCGATTCAAGTTTATCGCACAAATTCGCTCGTTGTCATGGTTACGAATTATTCGTAATAACGTTGTAATTAGACAGCGGAGATAAATTAAATTCAATTACAATGTAAAGAGAGAAATCCGTGAGAATCGACATGCAGCCATAAATTCATTAATATCTCTCATGGATAGTCGTTATAAAGCTCATCGTAGATGCTTAACGATGAATTGGCGCGCGAAATTTATGCATAAATTATCAGGCTGCGCGAAGATTTCGATTATACAGCTGCGGTCGTCAGGCACGCCGACTCGGTTAAGAGCCAAATAAGGGTGTCGAGCTCACGCATTACCGTCTCCTTTATTATTCATATGCGAAAGTGAGGAGCGTGTAATGCTCGCCGATATCCACGCACGAGACGTTTAATTTCGCCGCGTGCACGAAGGGAAATGGACGATCACTGCTGCTACCCTATTGTCAAGGGGGGGTGGGCCGTGACCACGCGTGCGTCATTTCACGTGCAATTGTGCACCGAGCCACTCAAGTCCGTGCGACTTGCCAAATGCGAAATTAAAGTTTTTAAAGTTTTAAAGTTTTATCTTTAAATTCTATTATCTTTTATTATTTTGTGTGCAAATATATAATCTTGCAAAGTTTCGCGTTTTGTTATATATGTAAGATAGAGAATATTTTAATCGCAATTAATAAAATGGGAATATTATATTAAATTACTTTAAATATTTATCTTTGTTATCTTCGTTGACAATGTTTAACCGTGTTATTGGTGAATTTCTCGTGTGGAAGAATTCCGTGGTCCCCGCCACGCTAAGATGGGTGTGACCGCAGACCTCGATCGTATCGCGCGGGTTTGTTTAAATAATCGGACGTTTCAACCTGTGGCAGGTATCTTCGAGTCGGCATCTGACCAACCAATATGTATGATAATTTCGACATGCCTACAGCTCATAATGGATCTTGAATATGTGCGAGTTGAAGGGTACGAATGTAAAAGAATCCAAGGGCATTTATATTGAGGTACAAAAATGATCCGAGGGAAAAAGTGAAAATTGGAGAGCAGGTTTTGTGTTCATTTACCTTCTTGGAAGATGTACCGTGTGTTAATAATATTGTAATTAAAATATAATTGTTTATAATTGTCAAGATATGTGCATAATAATTCATTATTTATTGCTTGATAGAAATATGATTTATTTTTTTAACAAATTTTAATAATACTTCTTAGGAAAGTAGGAAATTGTCACGTTTCGATGATTGGAAAAGTTAATTGAACGAAAGATTTATAAATCGAATAACCAGAGCATTGCCCGCCATTTTTATTTGCCACTATTGAATGATCAATAATGATTAAAAATAATTAAATTATTTTTAAAATAATTATTAATAATAAGCGACTTCTTGCAATAAAATAAATTTAACGAATCATTGTATCAGATCAATAATTGAGAAAATTAATAAATTGAAAGTATAATTGAGAATTATTAACATTTAAATATTTTATATTTAAAAATATTTATTAGAAATCTACAGGCAACTTTTTAAGCAGTTATCGATATAATAGTGGGAAGAAATGATCTTTTCTGTTGAGCTATGGTTATCAGATGAGAAAGAGTTAAAATTACGATTTTATAATAAAAGTATAAATAAGAAAATATAATAATGATTGTAGAATCTTCTTAAAATTTTCAAAATATTGAATTTTTTTTGTAATAACAATTTTTGATCGAATTTAATGATTTTGTATTAGAAGAATATATTTTGAGAAGAACATTAGAATATATTTGTATTTTTTATATATATACTTATCTATTTGGATTATATATTTTTATTAATAAAATATTTTTTGTTCATTTTATTTAATTCTTAACATGGAATTTAATATATTTATCAATAGTTTATTTATCATTTAAATATTCATCTTTTTAAGATATATTAAAAAAAAAAAAAAAATACAAATACAAAGAAAAAAATTATAATCTCTTTCTGTAAAATAAAATTTTGTATTATTATATCAATTAAGTTAAAAAAATTATAATATTATATATCATTATTATTATTTTGAAATTTATAATTATATTTCTTTATATACGATATATTCGTTTTAAAAGTATCTGCATACCATTATTTTTATAAATATCAGAAATAAATATCAGAAAAAATGTTTCAAATAAAAATTATGTACTTTCGATGGAAATATGATATTTTTTTTTTAATATATTATATATGTGTCATTAAATTGAATAATGATATATATATATTGAAATTTATAATATATAAATTTAACACATATTATACTTTTGAATAATATAATAAATAATACAATAATAATATAATAATAAAAAAAAAAAAAAAACGATGTGTAATTTTTTCGTACCTTTCTCATACTTTTCCATGTCGAGTATAATAGACAAGGAAAGCACGAAGTAATAAAGGATAGAGATAGGATAAAAATTCGGAAATCAGCGTCATCTTCAGAGTGCCGCAAATGAAACTACTAAAATAAGGAGAGAAGATAGTAAGACAAGGATAGAGATAGGTAAGAATTGACTTTTAGCGCCATCTCTCCAATATTACCGATACCTCTTAAAGTTTTTCTTTAAAGGATAAAGTAAAATAAGAATTAACAATCAGCGCCATCTCTTGAGTATTAATATATTTAAAAATAATACACATTTTAAATTCGCCTAAGAGATGGNCTGTAAGCGCCATCTCTTGAAGAATGAGGTAACTAAAAATAATTCAACTTCTAATTTTATATAAGAGATGGCGCTAGTCATTAATTCTTACTACATTATCCTTTCAAAAGTATCTTTAAAGTTATTCTTAAAGTAGAGCAAGAATTAACTGTCAGCGCCATCTTTTGAACAATAAGATAAGTAAGAATAATTTAACTTTCAATTTAGTCTAAGAGATGGCGCCAGTTATTAATTCTTTTACTACTTTATCTTTTAAAAAGTGTCTTTAAAAATTATTCTTAAAATAGGATAAAGTAGAGTAGGAATTAACTATCGGCGCCATCTTTTGTACAATAAGGCAACTAAAAATAATTTAACTTTTCCTTTCACTTAAGAGATGGCGCCATACTTTAATTCTTACTATTTTATCCTATATTCAAAAAGTATCTTCAATAATCAAGAGATGGCGCTTAAAGTTAATTCTAGCTCTATTTTATCCTGCTTTAAGAATAAATTTTAAAGATTCTTTTTAAAGGATAATATAGTAAGAATTAATGATTAGCGCCATCTCTTAGGCGAATTTAAAATGTGTATTATTTTTAAATATATTAATACTCAAGAGATGGCGCTGATTGTTAATTCTTATTTTACTTTATCCTTTAAAGAAAAACTTTAAGAGGTATCGGTAATATTGGAGAGATGGCGCTAAAAGTCAATTCTTACCTATCTCTATCCTTGTCTTACTATCTTCTCTCCTTATTTTAGTAGTTTCATTTGCGGCACTCTGAAGATGGCGCTGATTTCCGAATTTTTATCCTATCTCTGTCCTTCTCCCACTAATTGTTCTTGTCTATGTTCTCTTTTCAACTTATTAGTTAAATGCTAAAATAAATATAATTTGTATTTTTGTATGTTTTATACTGTTTTATATTTTTGTTCAATTTCATAATCAATAAATGTTTATTTTTGAATGAGGAATTTCGATTTTTTTTGATATTATTATTAATCCAGATAATTGATGCAACAAATAAGATAATATTTTTTTTTTTTTTTTTTAGTTATAATTTGGAATAAGGGAAGGATATATCAATCAACAGATAAATATCAAATGTTTGAGTGAAATATGTATGTATATATATCTCGTGAAAAAAGCTTTGACAACATTTTATTGTTAACCGCAGAAAAAGCCATATACACTTTCACACGAAATCGATCATAGTTTTTGTAATAATATCGAAAATTTATAATAATTGAATGTTGTACATAAATATAAAGACGACGATGTTGCACGTTCTCATGTGTGCCAAAACTGTACAAAAATTATCTCGAACATTTTCGCAACGCTCGTTGAACAACTTATTACTCGGTGATTGTGGCATTTTTATATATCAATCTTTTATATTCATTCTTTTAAATCTCCTATATCCCCTTTCTTCTTTTTTCTCTTCAACTTGCTTCCGTTCGATTATATATCTCTCCGTATCTCTTTTTTCTCTTTCTCTCTCTCTCTTTTTTTTTTTTTTAATTAAAACGGCATACTAATTGCATTCTGAGGTGCGCTTACAAGTTCGCAGAGCTTTTCTTTGACTTTTTTTTATATGAGATGCGATATATTTTAAAATCGATAATCAAATACACGGCCGGAGCGGGTGGAAGGAACGATTTTTGGTGTTTTTTTTTTTTTCTTTTTGCGCTTCTATAAATCTATCTATCCTATGTACTTTTTTTTTCTTTTTTAGCCGCGACGGTCAAGTGCCATATATATATTTATTTATTTATTTATTTATTTTTTTTATTATATTTATTTATATAATTTTTTGTGTTAGTATTTTTTAATCGGTACTTCGAACGCAGCACGCACAAATTGGTTTTCCCCTCCTCTTCTCTTTATATATCGCGAATTATTACTGATTAACAGCAGCGATTACATATTATTTAGACATGGCGTGCTCCATTTTTTTAAATCTCTATTTTTCTTTCTTTATTTATTTAATGTTTATATATATATATGTATTTATATAATATACCTCTTCTCTAGAATTTCTTTGTGATGACGTCGTTAATGCGATAATCGTTTTTCGTTATCGATTTCTCTCCCCATCCTCTTCTATTCGTATTGCTCTATCCATTAACGCGAGAGATCAACCCCCCCAATATTATCCGATTTTTTTCTTTTCTTTTTTTTTCATTTCCTCCACTCTTTCCCTCCATCTTCTCAATTTGTTTCTCTAATATTATTTATTAATTTCCTAAAACCGATTCGTTCGACATTATCGACATGTCAATTATACATTTATCATGTTAATACTTATTAAATATTCTTTTAATTATTGTAGATCACAGACAACTTGTTCTTAATCCATAAAAACAATTCAATTATTATTTCTTTCCATAGATTATTAGTGTATATATTCGTGTATATTCTGTGAGTATGTATGTATGTATGTATGTGTGTGTACACGTGTGTATAGATGTTAGTTGGGCGTGATAGGGTGTAACAAATTTTCGTACATATGTGTACATATGTTCACGTGTTAAACAAATTTTGCAAAAATGACGTCGCGTCGAATGAGAATCACACGTGAGATCATCATCTCAGAGATATTTCGATGGTTATGTGGAACACGTTGAAAATTATTTATTCCTAATTACAGATATTTTAAATATTTTTCGGATCAAGCACCATTAATAATCGTCTCTCATCCTCTTTGGCGAGAAAGAATGTTCTTATATATATTTTTCACTATGCTTCGCTATTTTTTTCTTTCTTTCTTTGTTTCTTTCTTTCTTTTTTTTTTTTGTCCAATTGTAAATCGATCGAAATCATCCAAATCAGCGATTGTATTTCGAGTTTTCAAGGTGTGGAAAATCAATTTCAATATAGGGGAATACGATTGTTTGGTCGATGTTCTGCTTAACAATAATGCGACACGATTAGATAATAACTTGAAAATAACACGGAATCCAATAAGTTACATTTTCTCGTAAGAAAATTAATTTAACCGAATAAACAATTCAACTTTCAACAGGCGTATATTCTTACTTATAAATCTAGGAATACTCTATAGATACGTACTAAGACTAACAATAAAATAAATGTTACGATTACAAAATAATACTTGATACTTATTAACCCTCTATAAATATCGAAAAATCCTTAAAAAAAAATTATTCCACGATATCGTTACATTAAGAAATTCACGACAATTCACAAAGGAACGAATAGAACTAATCGAAAAATTACTACAAGAACAATTACTACTTCAAGATGCCGAGATTCAAGGGATGTGTGAAAAATTATTTTAGCATCAATTTTTGCCATCGATTTCAGGGGTGAAGGTTCGCCTGTCCTGCGCCACTCGTATCGATTCACGCGCAGCAACGAGGCCGCGAAAAAACTACTGTTACTTGTTTCACCATCTGCGCAAGTAACACCCTGTGTTCCTTTGCGTAATCACAGGGATGAATTTTCGTTTGAGCTCGCCGCGAGCTAGCCAGCAAAATATTCTATATTTTAAAAAATGTTGCGTGCAGCGTCTGCCTGTGCTATTTGTCGTTTTTTATTTTAACAGAGGTAATAACCAGCGGGAACAAATCTTTTCGTTCCTTCCTATCGACAAACGTGACCCGATCCACCCCTAAAAAAAAAAAAAAAGAAAAAAAAATTGCATCTTTCCGTGGCACAAAGATATATTCGTGATAATACGCAATATCTCAGATAGGAGTGATTCGTGTTCCGTATCGAACTATTAATATTGGGTTTGATAGGATATTACTCGATATCTCCTCACTGTGATTGTGCTATTCATCGATTTGAACATCGATTTGGTTGTACTTATTTAAAGGAAAATATTTTGATTCAATCGTTATATAGTTTTCTCAAGCGATTTTCTAAGAAGTTAACAATAAACCCGTTGTAGAATTTCCAATCCAGACATATATAGAAAAGAATTGTAAATTCTACAAATAAATCAAAGAATTTTATGCAATAATTATTAATTAATAGAATTCTTCATCCTTTCTTTTAAATTTCTTCCTTTTAAATATATACATTCAATATTTTATAATGTAAAAAATATATATCCACGTTGTACAATCATCCATCGATCAAAAAATCCAATCGCTCTAAGAAGCAAGAGTAAGAGTTCAGTAGTACAAACTGATAATAGTCCGACAAATCAGTAGCACGAATCGACACGTTCAGCTCCTATCAATCACTCAAATTTTCAACGGTTTTCTTTTCGCCATTTCGGTTCGAGGTACCATACGCCTTCTTCTCAAAAGAAATGCAGATTATCTACTGAATATCGATGTAAGAAAATTGGGGTGGCAACGCACCCTCGAAGCAGATAATTTCGGATTCACGTCGGATATTCTCGAAAAAGAAGCGTGTATTCCCACAGTGAGACGGACGTGTACACGTAACCTGTGTATGTATGTATTTAATAATGTCTGTGTGTACGTGACAGAGAGAGACAGGTGTATCGATACAGTGTGTGGTTCTCGATTCGTCTACGATGCACGTGGAGTGGCGTATCTCGGATGCGCGTCATGATCACACAGCAAGCAGATTAACTTAGTAATACTTGTTAACTTGATAACGGGTACTCTTTAATTTTCATTAATTTACTCGTTTTAACCTTTAGTCCACTTGAGTTTAACCACCAATTTTCTCGCGCATTTTTCGGTTTCTCTCCTCTTCAGCGTCCTCACCCTCGCCTATCCTCTTCCATCTTCACCCTTGATCAATCGTCAGTAATATATATATATATATATATTTATTTTTTTTATTTTTATTTTCTATAATAAATAACCCAACCAGTCAGCCAGAATTGTGCAAAAAGGATTCAGTGTGTTTGATTCCGGGCACGTGCTATCGGAAAAAATGGGCAGGAATTGCTTTCGCTCGATTTCTATCACGGGAGGAGCGGATCGCGTGTGTATGGCCATTACATACATATCGCTTCTCTTGGCGGGTTCGAATCGACCGGGTTCAACGTTCAACCCTTAGGAAAACGACTCTCTCGTTCCATCTTGTATTCCACTTCAGGCTTCTTCAACGAGGATAATTATACAAACCGCACGGAAGGAAAATTCGCCTGTTATCGTGGGTATCGAGACACCGTAGAGGGTGCTTCCAAAAGGATGAAAGATACTTCTATTAATAAGACAAAATTTAACTGCAAACATCTTTCGTTTCCTTCGTTCGTAGAGGGTTAAGGTTATTTTTTCGAATGTGTAGAAGCACGATTTTACAACGTTTGTCCAATTCTCGTTATTTCTGTTTCGATGGCTTTAATTTCTTCCATCGATCCCTCGATAGGTAACGGCTCGGGGAATTCATCTTTGCAGGGAATTTTTCTCTCTGATGGTTGGTGGAAGTGCCCTTTACGATACGACGAGACCCAAGAGAGGCGGCGGAGTATCGGCAACGAATCCAAAATGTAATGTTTCCTCGCTGGATCCTCGCCAAGCGATCGTTCGACCTCGGTTTCCGGCCACGATCGGGAACCGTACTAAAAACACGAGCCACTGACGGATTAATCGATCAGCGGGGCCCGGGGTGGTCGCCGTTTCTTGCGGCTACGGGCGGTTGTCGAGTAGAAAAAAGTCTGTCACAAAATATCGTTATATATCTCTATTGGATAATAATTAGCGCGTACACGGTGTGGGACAGTATTATGCGATAGCGTTGTGGCATATATTATAATATTAAAACATTCTTTCTCTCTCTCTCTCTCTCTCGCTCGCTCTCTCTCTCTCTCTCTCTTTCGCTCTCTCTTTATTATTTCGTGAAACGAATCATCCTGAATCATCCGAATCAAAATGGGTTAAATCCGTAAATTTTTACGCTTTTGAGGAGAGAACGCCGATGAATTTTTTTTATTCCTATTTTTCTTTCTTTTTTAAAATTCTTTTTTATAATATATATATATTTTTTTTTTAATTGGACGCAAATCGACGCCCGTTCCTTTCGAAACTCTTACATTTGAGCATCGTGCACCACTGATTCACTCCGTGGTATCCGTGGAAATATCTGAAGCTACGTTTGCCATTGCGATTTCTTCTTCTTTTTCTTCTTTTTTTCTTTTTTTTTTTTTTTTTTAATTCTTTTAATTCTCGTTCTCCATTTTTGGTAGTCGGTGAGAGAATATTGGCTGTATTCGCGGTCGATGACTTGAATAAGCTATGTTGAAGAAAAATTATTTTTCTTTTCGTCTCTTTCTCTCTCTCTCTCTCTCTCTCTTTCTTCTTCTTCTTCTTTTCTAGATCCCGTTCTTGGGGCACCGCTTAATGCGGTTTCCAGGAGATGTTGTTCAAACCTTGAAAGTGACGCTTCAGACTGCCGCCGTCGGCCCAGGGGGAGTCGAGATACTGGTCGTCATCGTCTTGCTCAAGTTTCTGAAACAGATATATTTGTATTAGTCAAACGTGTCGTCGATGATTTGTGTGTATGTGTATGTGTGTAAGTTTATTGAGATTATTATTGAAAAAAAAGCAAGACTACTCGAAGCATTCAATGAAGTATTTCTTTGCGGATAGCAAATTATGATAATAAATAATAATAATTAATTACCTTTAGAAGAATAGAGAGCTATAACATGTAGAAGGTGTAAATTTAAAGATTAATTCTCTTTCCCCTAGCATTTACAAATTTTTTTTCATTTCTACTTTTCCAGTATATATTTATCATTCTTTTCAAAGGGACTGAAAAATGATTTTTAAAAAAAAATTTTTGGAATGAATTTCAAAGTTTTATCTTTAAGAAATAGATAAAAAAATTTTCTTTTCAAAACGAACGTTTTATGATGTCCCTATAGTTTTATTATCTCGTTTGCATGTCATGAGAATAATTTCATCATCGATTTGAATAACGTGTCTCTCAGAAACTCTTGAAGATCTTTAATGCCTGTAAGAAGCTCATCGACGATGAGGATCGAGATATAATCCAAGTTTGCCGATGGTCTTAAACTGTTATGCAGCAAATGAATGCTCCTCTCGTAATCTCATCTCGAATACTAGGTAAGAGGACCAAGGAAACTCCATATGATCCATAAAAAAAAAAAATTCATTTTCGGAGTAATATCGTTAATAAACTCTCTCTATTTTACTCGTCCCATATTTGTTCCAAATTTAATACTTCTCTGTCCTAGTTTTTTCTTTCTTTTTTTAAATTAAGGAAACAAAATTCACTGGAAAGCGATTCATGAATATTAGAAGAGTAATTGTTTGAGGACAATAAGCAACGTTCGCACAATGGAACATCTAATCTATTTTTTAACATGTAACATTTAAAAGCACGATGTAACTTTGCTCGTTTGACGTAAAATATAATACGTGTAACAACGATAAATTTATATTTTGAATAACTATAGAAATAGATTAAAATAAAAATTCCATTTTCCTCTCTTTCTCTCAAAATACATTCATGATAATAATTCACATATCACTAATCGAATCCTCAATTTACCGCTCTCTTCAAAATTTTACACGACGAAATCCCATCTATGCTTATCTATGCGAAATGAAACGGGTATGAAACGAATATATCGAGCACGAATGAAAAAATAAAAATAAAAAAAAAAAGGAAGAAACGGCGCGAAGTTAAAACGATTAACCGTTTCGAAAAGGTGACACACCAGATCCTTTATAATGTTTATCGGGCGCATGCTCTACTTGCTGTTCGCATCGAAACCAGACCAACGCAAAGTGATGCCGTATTATTGATCAAAATGTGTACACGGCGTTCGACGTTGAAAATCTTCAAAATTGTACGCGGTTATCGATTATCAATTCGCTCGACAACACGTTATTTCCTCTGGTAATGTTACACCCGTGCTCGATACGTCGATCGAACGGAAATTAGAAGGCGGAATCGTCGAATTGGAAGAAGAACGAGAAAGAAAGAGAGAGAGAGAGAAAGGGAGAAAGGGGGAAAGAAAAAAAATGTTTAAAATAAATGTTTGAAATGGGATAGAGTGTGTAAATGTAAGGAGGTGGTGTACAGGCAAGATGCCAGAACCGAGGCCACTTTAACGTTCAACGAGGACAACGCTATCGATCGTGTTACGCTAACGAGCAATTTCATATATTAAAACACGTATTTTATTATATCATAGATATTGAAAATGTTCAGATGTTGGATCAGTCAATGATTGGACGATTTTTTTCTTTATTATTTGACGAGTTTTTGCGTGTCCAAGAGAGATTTGAGATCGTTTGATTTTTTTTTAGAAAGGATGATTGGTAAATCAATCGATGATTATGACTCGTTTTTGAAATTATTAAGGGATACGTCGTATACATTCTGTTCATGATTGCTCGATTCTTATTTTTAATATTAAATTTTTATTCGATAAATATTTATAAATATGTGAATGACTCACTGCGTGATATAAAATATATTACACAGAATTTGACTTTATCTAATCTTTAAAATTTATACCTGGGTATTTTATTTTAATTAAAGAAAAATTATAAATGGCAATTTGTGACATCTGAGATTTCTTCTGATTAAATATTAATTTATTGTAATTTTCAATTACAATATTAATGTAAGAATATATTAATGATGCAATTTATCCTTTGATATCCAGGAGTGGATGACCTGTGACACGAGGAATATTTAGTAAGCCGAAGAAAGTAGCAGAGTTTGCAATCGGGCAGAAGGGATAAGACAGAAAAGGGATAAGAGCAGAAAGAGGAGGAAATAGAGTGAGTTGTTGGAATTATAAGCTGGGGGGTAGAGGTGGTTAGGTCAGAATCGATGCCTGCGTCCTTACTTAGCCTCGCAAGTGACCTCACTCACGCATCTCATGTAGAGGTAGATTCATAGCTAATGATGGTACGTGTTGATTTCATCGTAGATTAATTATTCTTGGTCAGTTGAGAAAAATAAGTCCAAGATTATACTTTTTTTTATATGAAAATTATTCTTTTTAATCTTAATTTTAAAATTAAGACTGACATTGAGAAATTATAATAAAATTAGAATCTCAATTAAATATCTTTTTAAATTGTGTTAATCATTGTTCTCTGTTTATACATATATAAATAGAATGACACGTTTATATTAGCGCATCATGCTATAATAATTGAATTTAATGGATAATCTTAAACAAACACGTGAATGTGTATCCAGAAACAAGAGAGAACCTGGTATTGTCGTTTATGCATCGTGTTTCTGGTTGTCACAAATAAACTGATGTATGGTCTCGTATAATTTCTGATAATATACGACCAAGTTTGATTTAGATTAGTTAGTTTAACGAGTTGTAAATAGAGTTGAAGATTAACTAATGGAAAAATATAAATTACTATGAAAGTTGATGATAAATAATCACAATAAAAATTAAATTTAAACTTTATTTATAAGGGAATATTTCAATAACGATCGATTTTAAACTTTGAGTCGTGATAGATGCAAAGACACAACAATTTTCTATATTAAATGAAACTTGCAACTTTTCTTCTTCAAATTTTTGAATAATAAATATCTCAAAATTGGATAAACTATAATATTTTCATTAGACTTTCACATAATTAATTATTTGTAACAAATATGCCTCGATCTTCGAAAAAAGAATTCAATTGGGAATTAATTAATAGTATCGTGGTCAAAATTAATTATGCGCTGCACTTCGAATTCTGATACGTACAGAAGAGAAATTGATTACATCGTGGCAGGTAAATTGATCGTCGTGGGACACCGAAAAGCCGATGGGAATTTCCAATTAGCACCAATTCTAAAAAGCATTCGAATCTTTGATGAACAGATCCAAATCGAGCGTTGCCTCTTTAAGGCGCACCATTTAAGCAAAATTCAGACTTCGCATCAAAAATCGCTACATTGTTTTTGGTTTCGATTCGTGACTGGTATCGGTTCATTAAAACCAATTAAAATATCACCGAAATTCTACCGTGAATTTAAAAGATCGATTCAATTTAGAAATACGTAGAAATGAAACTTCAAAGGGCGATGAAAGTGTCAATTTCATGTCAAATTTGTTCCTGTTTTAATTCATTTTGAAACTTTTGGGTCACTTTGATATCGTAGATTATCTTGAAATTTCTAATATATATTGGCGATCTCTGATAAAAATAAAAATTACTCTTCAAATTAATTTGAGTGAAGCGAAAATTTCTAATAATATGTTCATTAAAATTTTGAATATCCTATTTGTATTAAAAAAGAGTTAATTTAACCCTTTATCGATTGATACGAAATTGTATAATTACATACAGAGAATAATAATAAAAAGTTGTTTAGATTTTTTACTTTGAGGTTCAACTACTTTTGAATTCGATTGTTCGCGTAGTTTGCACGACAAGTAACCGTGAGATACCCTTAAGGAAAAAAAACTCTTTGAAAGCTTCAGTAGCAGTTTTTGGCAAGCCGACAATGCTATTATCTTTCCCCGCTTTGTTCGATCATCTCCTTTCTGCACGATACCTTTTCTTTTTTTTTTTTTTTTTCTCAATAAAACTGAAGAGGTAACAATGAACCTGAAAGAAAAGGTTCTCTTCCCTCTGTTTTATCTCTAAAATGACGACTAAAAATTCGACAAACGTAATTTTCTTATATTTGTAAAATTTAATTTTTTAAAAAATTTAATTTTTACGGGTATTAAATTGGACATCAAATCTATTGAGAAAGAGAGATACCAATAATTAATTTAATTCTTCTTCTTCTATAATTTATCGGGCATTATTGATGATTATTTAGTTGTAATATTTAGTGAAATATTCTCTTTATAATAAATTACGTATCGAATTTCTATACCTTGGTTTCCCACGAAATCTCTGGTTTAATATCAGAAAACATATATTCACGTTCATTCATACATTGTGCGCGCGTACGATGAAGATGCATGGAAAGGAATTTCTAGATATTGCTTGGAAAATACAGAATTTTTCAAAAGGAAAGCTCGATTCGATCCTTAATGCATGATACACAAGAATAAATGAAAACATGATAAAATATGAAAAACTGTATATAAAAAATAAAATTAATTCATGTGAAATTTTCCATGGATATTCTTTTTCTCATTAGAGAAGTATTGAGAACTGTATAAAGTAACATAAGTTTTGAATCATTCTATAGTAATTCATCGATTTCACAGACTGCAAGACGCCACCTTGTTCGTTTTCCATTTAAACACACCCTCTATGGAAACATGAAACTCAGAGTGATGCTGAGATTTCATTCCATTAATAGTATATCTAGTATTGCAGTTACCAAGTTTTTGAGCATTTCATCAGCATGATGTTCCATTCCGTATCATTTCATCGTTATATTTTTCGAGAATAATTTTTACTGAATTCTTTTTTAAAAGAATGATATATGAATTTGATTGAAGTGTGTAAATTGAAGAAAAAGATTTAATATCTGTAAAGAGGATTTAATGACTACGATTATATTATATTTATCGATAAAGTGATAAATTTATTATACTTGTATAATTTATTCCTCTTTATAATAAAATAATAAAATATTCTCATATTTTTTAGATACTCTGTATATTAAATAGATGCATATTATATGATATTTTGTAGAATGATAATTTTTAACAAGTAAATTATATTATGACAATTATATGACAAATTTATGTAATAAAATTATTGATATTTTATATAGTTTGATGTATATCTTGAATAATATAACATATTTTCTCAATATTAATTGAATATTTGAAAATTTTTCTTGTTTTTTTTTTGTTCTGCATAAAAATCTATATAATCTACTCATGACAAAACAAATAGAATGAAACAATCATAATCAGACCAATATTATTAATTGAAAGATTATAATTTATTAATTTTCAAAATAATTCATTTAATCCAAGCCTATTCTAGAAATTAAAATTCTCATTTAATTGAGAAAATTTCGTGATATACTTTACTATATATTCTTACTTACAATCCCTCCCGAACAGTGAAAAATAAATCATAATTTCCGTTCATGTCAGCGCTCTCATATAATTCTTTCGAGTCAAAGCACCCTTCCATTTATAGCTCAGCTCGGGAAAAACTCAGGCGACTCGTAGTCTGGCAAATAAAGTTTCCTATTACTACGTCAACTGGAACTTCCACTATTTACGCGAACTGCGTAATTTCATACTTTCGTAATTTCACCACGAAGATCGAGCAAAGAATCGTCCAGTTTTCTCATCTCAGTTAGGGAGTTATAATCGACGAGGAAGAAAATCGATGAAGATTAACGTTTCTTAAGAGGAAACTATCGTGACCATCTATTATACAAGACTTTGCAAATTTATGGGATGTATTTTTGAGATTTAAAAAATCGAAAAAAGAAGAATTCGACGATTGTTGAAAATAATCTTTTCGATTCTTTTTGAATTTAAGATAAATATTGAATTCATAAATAAATATTTTATTATTTTAATGGAATAAAATTTTCTGTAATTAATTTTGTTTAAGTTAAATAGAATGGAAAGTGAGTAAAAAATGTTTTATTTAATAAAATAATAGAAAAATAGCCGGAATAAGTTAAATCTAAAAACTTTCCAATATATAATTTTACTCTAATTTCATTCTTCATCAATCCACAAATTCTCACATTTCCCTTTTTCTAAAATTAAAAATAAAAAGAAATAAAATTTCTTCAGAAACAGAATTTTTCCAATTTATGTCAAGTCTTTCCAACACTATTACTCTATTGCAATTTCTCTATTATCCCACCAACTTATCAAAAATTACCTCCATTCAAAATATTCCCTTAATATTTCTCTCGATCATCCAAATCATGATGATCAAACATCATATGATGCAAGTATCATAAATGTAAACCAAAAAACGTCAACCATCGAGTCAAACTCGAACCGTCTGAAACTGGAGAGACAGATTCGCTTCAGATTCGACACTTCGATAGACACGAGTTTAAAAACTGGCGTACAAAGGGTTAAATCGTGTACAGGAAGTAAGGACCGGATCGATCGTTCGTGAAATTTCGAAGCTCTATAGATCCGATTCGGTAGAAGGCTAATCGAATTCGGTGCTGCAGCGTTCACGTTATCCTGGTGATAGGATATCTTCGGTTTGTCGCGGTCCAACGGTGAAATTGACCGCGTAATCATCCGATATCGACGCTTTATCGAGCTCGGTGACCGTGCACTGTGGATATTTATACACGATACCGTGTTTTATGCCTGTTCTCGGGCACAAAGGCCGCTCGATAACTGTTTTCCACCACGAGGACTCCTTCCCATTCGACGCTCTCCGCATCCGGTTTTTTGATCACCAGTCGGAGGAATCTCGGATGATGGTTTCACGGTGATCGAGTCGAAAAGCGTGCGAGTTAAATGCGAGGAACGTGAAGTTTCGAGGAGGGGAGGATAAAAAACGAGGATAACGTTTTTGCAGATTTCTTGATTGATGGTGGAAACGTGTTGGATGTTGGATCTTGCTGGCGGTGTAATTTTTTTAAAGTTTACATCGGAAGGGTTGTATCGGAATTCGATAAAGAAATTTTCTTTATAGATGATGCGGATACAATGGTGATGAATATTTTGTTCCTTTTGTAAAGGAAGGAATATTTTCTTGTATCGAATATAACAGTTTTCGATGGAAGAATTTTTTTTCTAGAAAATAGAAAGGGAAAGATACACAATTCTTCGTGACACGCGTCAATAAAAATAATATTGTCATACTTATTTCATCGATGCGACAAAACGATAATATAAAATTCATCAAGGAATTCAATCTCTATAAAGCATCTAATCCACTTTAAAGTCCTCGTATAGAAGGTTGTTGCAAGCAACAATGGGCGTAATTGCGAACATTCTGCAGGATTATAATTTTCCAGGTTTCCTATTTTCATTCGATGAATAGAGGGAATTATATAGTTGGCGTCAGTAGTTCGAAGTTTCCGTCAAATGGAACGGCGAAAACTTTTAAAGAACATCAGCTTATGAATTTCTTCAAACCTTACGCGAAAAGGCAATTAAATGTTGCATAATCACAATTTGAATATTTCTATTCTGAGTGTGGCACGTAAGTAGCAGGGAAGTTTTATTCGATTATAAATCGTGTATAAATCTTGGTGTTGACACATTTTTTTTTTTTTTTTTACAGAGGAGGAGTAAATTGCCAGGAAAATTGCTCATGCACGATCTCGAAATCTCGTTGTTAAAACGATTATCTGCTTAGAATTAACGATTCTTTTAAAGCACCTATTTTCTGCTGCTAGATTGACCAGAAGCCCCGGCGGTTTCAAATAACGCGATATTCTGAATACCAAGGTGAATCGCCTAAAGCCATCCAAGTGTCCCATTAACAACGTTTATTTTCGTTTGACTGAACCCTGATCATTAGCTGTGGCTAGTAACATTATTACTCGTAACAGCGGGAATAATGATATTCAATGTGAAATGCGCCCTTTCGATAAATTATATTTTCGATTATAAAATATTCTATCTGTACAAGAAATAGAAAAAAACATATGGAATATCTATTTTTCACAAATATAATCGATCATTATTTTCTTCGTGAGAAATATATATAATTTCTAATTTCAACTTAATTAATTCGAATATCATCAAACTTCCAAACATTCCAAACAGAATCCTTTCAACTTCAAACTTCTTCGAACCAATTCTTATACCTTTCCACAAATATACACTTTTTTCTCCACGGAAAAAGAAAATTTTGCAAGCAGGACGAGAGGAGGCTAAGAAAAAAGAGAGAAACTAAAACACAACTAAAATAAAACACATAGGAAAGGAAGAAGAACAAAGAAAGAAAGAAAGAAAGAAAGAAAAGAAAATGCTTGAGATCTGTCGGGTTAACGCTTACCCCTGAATGGAGTACGAGTTTGGTATCCCATCCAGGCTTTCCCTGCTGATGTCGTCGGCCATGGCGACCTTCAGCTGATGCCCAAAGCTCGCTAGGTCTTCCCTGAAAGCCTCGCTGCCGGGCGTAAGGGCGCCGCTCGTCAGTGGCAGGGGTGTCGCGTTACTCCCTTCGCCCTCCCCGCCCTCCTCGCCCTCCTCCCCGCCCACGAGGACCACCTCGTCTTCGTTGTAGATCTTGAAGTAGGCGATGGTGAGATATATCACCGAGATTATGAAAGACGGTATCGGAATCGCCATCGCGTACACCAGATTCATGTACACCTGCGGGTAGATATCACGTCACGAATGGAACCACGTTGCCTGAACGAACGTCAACATTTTTGCTTTATTTCGCTATTTAGAGAAGAATTGTTGCGCGTGGACAAGCAGAGATTTTACGGAGGAGAGGATCGCGAAAAATTTATTGCACGGAACAACGTTTTGCCAGATCGTGGGTGGAATTTCCCCCTCCTGTTTTGCTAGATTTTTATCGATTTTTCGATTGGAAAGTAGCAATGTAGAATAAGGAAATTAATAGTTGGAAGGATTATTGAAATACTTCGTAAAAGTTAGCACTATAGTGTTGTTACTGTATCACGTTAACTCGTTGTGGACGAATACTCTTTCGATTTTGACTCTCGGTAAAAATAAATTATTGAATTAAAAATTACTTAAAGAATATACGTACTATTATTCTACGAATCTTTACTATAAATATTGTACATATTAAAACTTAATTTCATTTTATTTAAGCGACATTCGCAAAGTAATCTAAAATTACTAAACAATTACTAATAAAAAGGATAACAAAGATAACAATTCTTCCAAAATCTCGATCTTGTCACCACTAAAAGTATAATTAAAAAGGAGGAGAAAAATGAAAATCTATTCCATCGATATATATATATATATCTCATCTCTCTCTCGATCCATGTTTTCGTCTCAACTTTAGAATTTGATGGCGTTAAATATCGCATCTCGAGAGTGTCATTAATTTACGAATAATTGACACACGTAGCCGCGCCAAAAATGGCAAGCAGACAGAATCGACGATGTTATCGTCGCTTTATAAGAGTGTTCGTTCCATCCTTCTCCCTCTTTCAATCCTGTTTCTTTCCCCTTCTCGTTCGCATGGATTCAATTGGAACCGCGGCTGAAGAGCTGGCGAGCGAGAAATTTTCTTTTCTTTCTGGCCATGAGGCAAGAGTTTCATCGGTTCCCGTCTTTGTCGTCGAGCAAGGCATTCAGCCTACTTGAAATGCATTGTTGATCGCTGTGCAGGCGGCTACGTTTCCGTAAACGGAATTCCAGAGCCGGCGGAAAATCGTTTTCCACGCCGAGATACCGATGGATCCAACGCTCGTTTCATCTTTAAAAATTCAGGATTATTCGTCGAATCGCGGACGATTAATTTTTTTTTCAAAATTCTTCGAGTTTCTTTCGTTGCTCTTGTTTTTCTTTTATCTTATTCGATGCCCAATTCACGACATTCACGAGCCGAAAAATTCACTTCGTCACGCGAAATGTTGAGAACAACCCCCGATTTCATCTCCAAAAAGAACCAAATTGCCGATTCCGTTATTATGCAATTACATTTTGCGCGCTGTCTCGACTTTTCTGACTTTGTTTTTCGTCTTTCTCGATAACAACGAGGCTCTTTCTTTTTTCTTCGTTCTATTGTAATCCTCTCTGATTGATCTATTGTTGCCCTCTCTGATGCAATCAGACGGCTATCAATTACTCCGACTTCGAGGGTCTTTGTGCCCCAATTAAAACAGATACCGATCTCGGTTAATAATGAGCACTGTTACGTACTTTATACTCATTTACAGAGGGAGGGGGAAAAACAACGTTGTTGTTCCCCTGCATAATGTGCTATGTCCTCAATAGGCACCTGCAGTATCGATTCACGAAGACGGTAAACTTGTACGAAAGTCACACAACACCACTTTCGCGTGACTTGTACGTGCAAGTACCGGCGTTTGAAATTCAGTAACCTGGTTATACTTCGAACCGAAAGACACGTCACTGCAACTCGAGATTCGATCCCTCTCGATTTCCATAACGGCAATTGGCTGGAATTATCTTCTACTGTGGATAATAGATCAGAAATCAATATGGCATGTTACATCTCTTAAAAACGAAACTTTGGTGGAACCGAGGATTTATCGAGCAAAACTTATTCGCTTCAACTTTTGGCAACTTTTGATTCCAGAAGCTTTGGTATCTGTGAAATGCATCCAATTTGATCGAATATTTTGACTGTGGAGGTAGAAAGATATTTGTGAAAATTCTTGTGCCAGGTTTGACTTGATGTCTATTTGCTTCAGCATTATGTCTTTCATTTTATTCTATGATAATATTTAACGAATGATTTTTTAATTTAGTTAGAAGAGGTTCAAGGGAAGAAGTTAAGTTAGAGAAATAAACCTTTTGTTAGTATCAGATTGTAGATAACTTTTATGGAAACCAAGAAAAAAAAGAAAATATACTGGAATTCGAATTTGTGAGTCTCAAATCCGAAAGGAGCTTGGAAACTCTATCTTCGTTCCTATTTGCATTTTGGGATATACAGATCCCGATACTATATCTTACTTTTCAATTATATTTCCACATAAGATCAAGATTCAGGAAGAACTGTTATCATCTACATTTTTCATATAGAATATAATACCACGAATAGAAATCTACTTTCAATTTTTTCCATCCCATTCCATTAAACTTTCAAAAAGCAAAGAACTTAGAATGCAAACTAAGAACTAAGAAAGAATCCCTTTTTTTGATGCAAACGCGAAACAAAAATTGAATCATATATGAAATCATTACAGAATGTACGTATAGTATAAAAATAGGATAATTTACAAAAAGATATCACTCTCCGATCGTGATGATTTTTTAATAGATCGTCAAAAAGCTCTTTTTCGAAACAATTAGCTTAATTTTAATCAGCCTTATTGTTTCAGACAATAGCGATTAAAAAGCCTAGACTTAATCCAAAAGATTAAATCGAATTTTTATTTAATTTTGATTGGAATTAATTGATGCCAGATAATTTATTCAATTTCTAGTTTATATCTTATTTTAATTTTTGAATTTTAAACAACGAAACCTTCACAAAAAAAAAAAATCAAGAGTGGTACCTTTTCAAAAGTATTTACTTTTAAAAGTAAGAAAGGAAAGATAGAAAATTGTAGAGAGACCTGCCACATGTCGAGGTCGCTGATGACTATCCCGGGGTCCACTTTCGAGTAGTAACAGCTAAAGTTCTGCCCTATGATGGCGTACTGCCGGTAGAAAATACTGCAATTCAGCATTGGAGGGTATCCACAGCCTTTTACGTTGGGGAACAGCTTGGCCCCGATGAAGTACCACTCGGAGTCGTTGCCCATGAGCCCTGCGAACTTCGCCTCGTTATCATCCAGTCGCCTCACCATCTCGTCGACAAACATTTCCATCGAGGAAATGAAAATGGTGGACATTGTTAGTGTTGCTTCATCGAGCGACAGTGTTCGATTAATTCGAGTGTTCGAACGACAACGAATTTTGCTGTTTCGTTAGAGGTACGCTTTCGCTTTCGAGATCTACGCTCCTTGACATTTAGAAATTGAAATTTCAATTGTCGTGCGGGGTTCTCGATGATTTATATCGTTGCCATCGTTTGTCATCATTTTTGGAGCATGAGTATTTGGCTAGAGCGAAATAATTAAACTATGTCGAAGTGGAACTTCGTTAATCTCTAAATTAGAGACATGTCTATATTTGGTTTCTTTGAAATTAGTGATTTGTACTATAGGTTGTGCAATAAATTCGTTCGTGTTTCTTTATGTCTCTTCATGTTCTATATTGTTTTATAATTTTTTACCATTTTTAGAATAAATGAAATGTACGTCCAATTTAAAAATGAAAATAGGATTAAAAATGTGATGATTGTGTAATGTAAAGCTGAATTATATTTTAATCAAATTGTTTCTTTTCAAGGTATATGTGTATATTTCTCTTGCAAAGTTATTTTCAATTAATCCACTTAAGTACAATATTTTTTCGAAATAATGAATTACGTAATTAAATATCAAATATTGTTAATAAAAATGTACTTTTGTATAATAAAGAAGAATTTCTCTCGCGAATATATAACCCCGCATGACTTATTCAACAGAATATTATATCGATAATCATAATCATAAAAGTTTCTCAATCAACAGCGAAAGATTATCAATAAGAAAAGAGAAACTTCTCTCCATGTTTACTTTCATCCAATTAGAAAGAGAGAAACTTAAGAAACCTTCGTCATTCTTCTCACGTTTCCACCAAACGACACATTGTCCTATTATCTTCGAGCAACAATGAAATTCAACGTAGATACTATAACCAATAGTCTCACAAATACTTCTACAATAATTAATTACATTGACAATGATCAACGAATAAGACTCGAGCAAATTTTGTAAGATAATCTGGCTCGTATAATTGAAAACGTAACACCCGAGCACGTTGTTCTATACCTGTAGGAAAGGGTTTCGGCAGTCCTGCTTCGTCGTCCTCGGCGAAATCCTCGTCAAGGTCCTCGACGTAATCGTACTCCCTTAGGGAGCGGTCATAACGCGGTTTTCCCATCGTCGTGCTGTCTTCGTCATCCTCGACACCTCCTACCGCTCCGCCTCCCTCACCCTGTCCATCGCTATCCTCGGACGTATTAGTCGGTAGCTTGTAGTTGACGCGTATTTGCGTGCAATCGTACAGCTCCTTGGTGCAACCCTCTCTACAGGATGTCCATGAGCAGTTGCTCGTACCTGGACTCAACGGATCGTTCATGGGCTTTACGTTGATGAGGCGGCACTCGTCAATGACGAGGATTTGACGGGGAGCAGACAACGAAGAGATTAGATCACGACAGAGATTGGTGCACGCCGAAAAAATGATGATTCGATGCCGGTTATGCATAAGGGGGTAAGGGGTAAATAGAAGATCGAAGAGTTTAAATTCGAAGTTTGTGAAGGAAGTGATTTCCTTTTGGGGTGAGAGATGTTCGAGAGATTGAAAAATGCGATACTTGCGAATCTTTTTCTAATTTGCTGTTGTTTCTTCGAGTAACTATATTAAAATGAGGTATAAAAAGTATTACATCCTTTAAAATGGAATAATTTTTTTAATGTCGAAGCAAACTATTTGAATTTCTTTTTTTGAAATATTAGAATTAATTTACTAGATAACGTGCAAAGAAAAAAGTCTGATTCTTAACATTTTTATTTGAACTTATAATGAAAATTTGAAACATGTCTTGTTTAGATCTAAGTTAGGAATCTTAATGTATATATAACATAATATAAAACCTACTAATACACGACTTGAATTATCAAGATAAAAAAGTACTATTAATTATTTCAAATTGTAAATTTATTAAATAAATTTAAAATTGAAACGACAGCAAACTTAAGTTAAATTTAAGTACTTTTAATTTAAGTACTCATACGTTTATAAATTATATATATATAAATGTGATAAAAGATACAATTTTTCGACGTGCATCGTGTTAGACGAGGCAATCAGAGACAAACGAAGATAGGGGAAGTTGAGAGACACATAGGGAATAAGTGTCACGACCTAAAAGAATCGAAGCGCATAAATCGTTGAAAAAAAACAGGATCAGAAGACGAGAAGGTGAAGTTGACCAGGGAAGAGAAAAATGCACGGTGACTTCTTCGAGAATCTTGAGAACAAGAAAACTATAGCAAAAAGTTTTTAACATGGTCCCTGAGGCAAGTTACGAAATCCTTGCCCTGACCTCCTCTTCCTCCTCGAAACTTTCATGGAGGAAAACTCTAGCAATGATGTAGTCGTCACACCTTTTGGATAATGTCCAATTTCCGAAGTTTCATACGACTTTTTAAAATGCACGTTGGTTATTGATGGTTCATATGAGCAGGGTTCGAGTCACGTGCGCGGAACAGTGTGAAAATTTCGAAATTAAATTAATAAATTTAGCGAGATTTGTTCAATAAAAAATTTGTTATCGATGAATGGAAATTTAATGAAATAATACTTTTAAAAATAATGATAAATGGTAGTTGAGATTTTGAGTGAATTTTCAAATTGGAAAAAATTGAACGATTGATTCATCTCTGCATATTGTAATATTGCCATATAAATTATCTATTTTCGTAACTCAGGTAGAAATCTTAATTATCACTATACTCGTGTTGATGTTGATGGTTAATTCGAATCGTTAACTAACCATGATTGCAAGGCTGCTCTCGCGTAGGGGGATGAATGTAATCTAACTTCGTGCATTTTCTTCCTTGAACAAATTTGCCCTCGTGTTCTCGGTAAAATCCTATTACGAGATATCTAATAATCTTGGCTGGTAATTATCGTTATCACTTGTCCAATTGCAGTTGAGATGCCGAACAACATTATCATCGAATGACAAACGTTTTGAATCTTCAATTAACGAGATAGTGAAAATTGTAGAATATATTACGAAACTATAAAACGTTTCACAATATTTCAATAATTTAAATTTTTAATCATCTTTCGTACAGTTGTTATATTTTTTATGGAACTCGTTTCAATAATTTTTTTATTATGCATTAACGAATGAAATAAATATATATTCGAGGATTCGAATGTATATGCACAGACACGTTTAAAGATACATTTATATCAGAAAAATTTATATCAGATTTAACGAAAAAAAGTTGCAATTTAATCAAGTGAATCATTTGAACGAGCATGAATAATAGAGAAGATAAAAAGTGCAGTATAGAGTGAGAGAATAGGAAACCATAACAATTAATAGAATATGAAATAGTAACGGAGATCAATATGATGATATATATATAATGTTCAGAGAAACGAAACTCATTCACACACATATATACATATATGTAACAATGTTGGGAGAGTTGGGAATTGCAATTTAATGCACGTGTACTCATTGTGAAATCATTTCATTATGTATTTTAAAAAATGGGACGATATATTTTAAATAATTTAATTTTGTAAATTTGATGAATTCAAAAGTATTAAGAAAAATTTAAAAGTATTTGTTAATTTATATTTCACATTTCGCAATTACATTAAATTATAACTAATTAATTCAGAATGAATTAACATTTTCCAATAATTAAGAGAATTATTATGTTTAATTATTAGTAAAAGCTCTTAATAGAGCAATTTTTTTTAGCGAAATATCACTTTGAAGGGTTGAAATCAACCTTAAAAAGTTTTAGTATTTTTAAACACGACTTTGTAACGATGCATGATAGAGGAAAAATTTTAAAACGTCCAGGTTTTAATACTCTATCTCTATTGTAAAAAAAATAATTTAGAGCAAAATTATATTTGAAGGATAAAAAACAGCATAAAAACTTCAGGACTTGATTTTGGCCGATCTTTTGCGAGATTTTCTGCCAAAAAATAAATATATCATATAATATAATTCATTATACTCTACACATACACATAAATTTTCACTAAAATTTTCATGTATTATTAGGTAAATGAATTTTTTCTTAAAACTAACGTATATTCATATATTACAACAAAGTTGAAAAGGAAAAACCTTCTCTTATTTTCTCCGATTATTGCAATCAATTCCAAATTTTTCCAAAATTTTTTTCACACGTTTAATAAACTAATCCTTCCAACTTCTGAAACCAACTCTTCGAGTTGTTGCATTCAATTTGAAAAAAAAAAAAAAGAAAAAGAAAAAAAAAAAGAAAGATTTTAAAAAGATGTGTCAATACTTTTGAGAGCCACTGTACATAACCCCGCATGTGCATCTCGAAGCAGACGTCGGAACACTCGATCGTAAGAGAATACCTGCAGCGTATACGGCCGCTGGCATTCGACAGAGGACCTGAAGTGTAAGCACGAGGGTGACGAAAGAGGGAACACAGAGAGTGTAGGCACAGGGGTGGGCACACGTTCAGATTGCTCGAGACCGGCTCGAATACCGGCTGTGAATACAAAGACACCAGTTGCGTCGATCTTAGCCCTCAGTCTCCGTCTAGTGCCTCTTTAACGGCGCTATTACGTCGATATATCGATAACGTCGTCGTTTACCGAAGTTTCCGGGGGACGAGCACAATTTGCAGACCCGTTTCTTGTCGCGATCGTTCGCATCGATACGTGTACGGATTCGAGACACGCATAATTTTCCGCCGACGTGTCTAGACGTTAATTAGAGGGTTACCGGAACGGTCTCTGTTCGATCGAGACGAAGGAACGATATATCAACCCTTAACGATCGTTTCCAATGCAATGCGGGTGATGATTCGAAGGTTTAAGGAATAATTGAAAGACCGTAGAATTGGAATTTTGTTTGTTTTTTTTTTTTTTTTTTTCTTATGGCAAAGAACGATGCTTGATGAAAGAAAGATGGAATATCAACCCCTAACAGTTATTAATGAGATTGAGAATAACTTGAAGATTTGAGGAATTATTGTACAATTGGAATTTTGTGTTTGTCAAGAGTATCAATCCTTAACAATCGTTTTCAATGCAGTTAAGGATTTTGAAGGTTTGGAGAATTATTGTAGTCTGTACAATTGGAATTTTGTTTTCTTAAGAATGATGTTTGGTCAAGAGGAAAGAATATCAATCCTAACAATTTTTATTTCAACATCTTCAAGTATTTCAGTATTTCTCATGTATTTGTAACTCATAGCAGCCAGATTTCAATGAAATTTTTAATGCAATGATATAATTGTATATATAAGTGATATAAATTTTATATTTTTACTATAATTTATTCTCTATATAACTTATATTAACATGCTATTATGAATATTTTTAGAAATTTGATTGAAGTTTAGAAGTATTATCATCGATAATAAAACAGTATTTATAAAGGTATTTTAATTATAATAAGTTTAATTTATATACAATAATTTTAATTATTGTTATTACGATTCTTCTTTATTAAAATTTATAAATAAGCAACCTTGTATTTATAATTCAGCAAAAATTGATCGAATGTTTTATAACGATTAAATATTCAAAGAGGTCAGCAAAATGATGCGTTTTCAATGGCAATCGATATCGTCATCCGTAAATATCTAAACGAATTATTTACACAAACATCAAAATAATTTTCATATCATTCAAGCATTGAATTATTTATATATATATATAAAAAAAGAAATCTCGATGAAAGATCAACGATGATACATTCGTTTATCACGACTCGAAAACACGATTTTCTGGATAAAAAAGGTATAAAAAAGAGGATTCGTACGGTTATCGAAACATTGTTAAAGAGAATTATAACTGTCGCGTAGTTTTTCAACACGTAGTCGAAAAATTTGATTGACGGCATTGAACGTTGGCTGCTCCGTCACACGAAGTTTCAACGTTTCAACAGCCCAGAAACCTCTCCCGACCTATCGACCATTTCTCCCTCTCGTTTTAACCCTTCTATTTAAATCTTGTTTCCATGAAAATCAACACCGGTGTATCTGTTGAAAATACAGACAGAAATCTCGAATTTAAATGGAACATTGATATCTTGTTCTCCTTACTTCGATTAAAATATGTTTGTACATTTCATGCGAGAATAATTTGAAAAAAAATTAAAGAATCCTTTAAAAAGTCAAAAAGTTTGGTTTTGGTTTGAATTTATTTCTTTATAATGTTTTAATGTCATTTATTTTGTTAATTTTTAATTGTTTCATATCATTAAATTTTGGTCTTTATTGGCCGATTATTTGCTTATTTTTCCCTTAATTAATTCGATATGATCGATGTTCTATATTATTTCTATTTTTAGAAATTTATTTCTATTTTAGAAATAAACAGATATATAGAATGGATATAAAGTAACTTTATTTTTTCTTGTTTTAAAATGAAAGGATCGTTTACTTTTTTTTTTTTTTTCCATACTATTTGTTCTTCCTCGCTCTTTTTTTAAAATCAAGTGGGCGTTGTAACGATGTAAATCAATAAGGCAACACGGCAACAGTTATAAAAGCGTATAAAAATGACACGCCGTCGTTAACGGTTATGGGGAATAATATTTGCCTACTCGAGATACCAAACGCTTGTTGAAATGAATAATCGTCGGTAAGAACACCCACAGACCGATTTGCATAAATAGCGTTACGATAACCATTTCTCTTGAAGAGATATAATATTTCGTATTTGCTTTCGATTGCTTCCATTCCATATCTCGTTGGACGAATCAAAGTATTAATTTTTTTTTCCTAATTATTTTTTCAACGAATACGAGATCCATCGTTCCGAAATGAGACAAAAATAACTTCAACGTCGTGCCACCTTTTCATAAAACGTTCATAAAACGTCACGTCCCCTTCGTGGATACATTTTTGTCTCTTTCTTTGAATAATCAACGAATAAAAAAAAATCTTTCTCTCTCTCTCTCTCTCTCGACTGTGAATCCGAAATCGTACAATTTGAATATTAAATTAAATGTCATTGCCTCCGACACGGGATATTAAATTCGTCTGTCTATCAAAACAGTCCTCGTTATACGACTCCGCTCGAAATAGTTTTCTCAATCATTCATGCAAATCGTATATTCCGAGGGTGACCCTATTTCGTGAATTGGAACGAATCGATTTATACACTCCTTCTACGCATATCCCACCTTTACTTGGGATTAAAACGAAATACATATTTTCGATTCTATCTCACAGTTCTGTCGTGTTTCTGATTCTTGGATAGATAAAAAAAAAAAAAAAATATGTAAATTCGATAGATTTGTTGAACTTTTGAGAAGATTGTACACGAGGAAAAATTCGTATATTATTTTCCTGATTTTCTTAACGAATTAAAAGATGTATATATGTATAAAAGGATATTCAATTTCTTTCTATTCATGACATTCCATGTTGGAATGGAAATGGAAATTAATTGCGAACTTTGCAGTCTTGTTAAACTGTGGTAGAAAGCTTTAATTGGAGACAATTTCATCGAAAGCTTTCTATCTTGTTGAATTTAATTAATTCATAGATCGATTTTGCTTCTAATTGGTCAGATTAGTTATCATTCATTGGTTGATCGTTTCATAAAGGATTAACGAAATTATGGTTTGACATTAAGAAAATAGAAATATTTCCTTCGAATATGTCAATATATCATTGAATAATGTATAAAGAGTCGTAAATAATTAATTATCCTTTAAATAAATTATTTTATACGAAGCATTTTAATCATTATTATAATATTTATATTGCGAATTATAAATATTTTGATGCGAAATGTGAAATATAATAAAATTGCATAAAAGAGAAATATTTCTGATGTTTGATATCAACTGATATCGTGCATCTTTGTTAAAGCAAGTACAGTATTATTCCTAATACTCTTTTACATTGCTTAATGCACATCAAACATACAATCAGTACACATACAGCTACGTGATACTCACACCATCGAACACATATATGAGGAATTATCGAGAAAGTACGAGAGAGTAGAAAAATAACGAGTATAAGAGAGAAACGGATTCAGTCATCAGAGCATCGCTTTGAAAGAATTTACAAATTAATGTAATGAAACGTATTGAAATGGGAAAAATTATACATTGTTAAAAAAAATTCCATGAAATATATGAAATTAAATAATACATATCCATTATAATAATACGAAATAAAGAAATTCATAAAAGAATTAACAGGACTATCAACAAAAGCCTGAAATAATCTCTTAAAATTTACTATATCCAAACTATTCTCAACATAACTAACAAGACAATAAACTTCCATCTTCATCTCAACTATATTCAAAAGAAATAAAACTAAATCACCACATCATTATATTGAAGTATATATCGAATAACACGTATAGAATCCAAACAAAACGAAACAACTTTCAAAGACTCGCATCTTTCCAAGACTCAATCGATTCAAACTTCGTAAACACGAAAGGTGAAGGAGAAAGATAATCTGGTCTCTAAGATAGTAAAAAGTGGTCTTCTAACCGAGAGAGAAAGAAGAAGGGGTGAGGGAGGGAGGTTAGGCTCTCATGCAACGACACAACGAAAGCAAAACACCGATCGGACGAAAGAGGTTTGACGATGTTTGAGATGCGACGATTGTTCACCTCTCCTTGACTCAACGTAGGTAGTGATACACTCGGCTGGCCGAGTGTCGAACTGCATGAAGATGGTGGTGAAGGCGGGGTCGATGACGAAGGGGACCAAGAAGAGGAAGGCAAAGAGGCTGAAGGTGCTGAGGAGGATGAAGAACGCGGTCGTGTAGAACAGCAGCTTCTGCAGGAACGTCTGCTTCTCCTTTTCCTCCGCCATCTCGGAGAACAAACGGCAGTGCTCGTTTCAGGGATGCACCTAGTTGACGTCGTCGTCTTCGTCGTCGTCGTCGTCCTCGGCGTGCTCGCTGACCGTCGTCACGTTGGACGTCGATGAGGCGAAACGATCTGCGAATTCGTCTCGTGTTTCACACACCCCCAACCACCCCTTTCTACCACTTTGTATCGCGTTTCAAGTGATCGAGCTTTCTCTGTCCACCGCTTGACACGGCTTTCGACCGGTTTCCGATAGATTTAGAATTGATCGATTGAATATATTTGATCCCTTCTCGAGTGCTTTTATCTTCTAGGACAGAATTCAAGAAAGTTTTTAGAAGGGAGTGGATAGAAAGATTATCCTTGAGATAATACCGTCACTTTGTTGTTAGATGTTAATTGATCGAAGTCAAGATGTTCTTTGAACTTTTAATCAATCAAGAATTTATCTTGATTGGTTTCGTAAAATCTTAGAAGAAGGAATGTGTATATATATATATTGAACTATAAGAGAACACCGAATCGAATTCTTTCTCTCTTGTTTCCAAGCAAGATTTATCGAGGCGCAATAAAAATCCAAAAGTAATTCCTACCGTGACTTTTCACTTTGTACAAGTGATTCCTATATTTCGATCCTGGTACAGTTTGAAACGGAGCTTTCTATATTGGGATTCAATAAATCTTCCTAGAAGCTGTGCAATATCGATTACGTTTTCAAGATCTACTCTGCTCGAATATTTCTATAAGCAAAATATTATTGTTTTGATAAATGTCAAAGGAAACAAAGAAGAATATATAAGATCGAACATAAACAAATCTCTTGCAATATTAAATTTTAATCAAATAAATTTAGGAAGAAATTTGGAATACCTCTTATTATCTTGCAAATGATGGGCAAGCCTCTGTTATTCTCGAATTATCATTCGCGACTCCAATCCTCCATTTATCCAAAAGGCACGTGCCAATTTCATAGTATTAGCCGTAAGAAATTACCATAACAATGAAGCAACGACGCGATACGCGAGCTTTCCATTCACGTCCTCCATAATAGAGTCCGTGGATTAATTCTATTTGGATCTCGTTGTGCTGGAAACTTTTACTGGTGTTTCATCTATCGAGACGTTGCTTTTTCGGGAAAGTTTGATTCGGGCCGACAAAGTTCAAACGAGTTCCACGAGGAACTCTTTCAACGGAATGGATTTCAAAGCTTCGACGAAGCTATACGACGAGATAAAAAAAATTTTCTCTGTAATCGAACGTTCTATGAACTCTTTTTGGTTTCTTCAACGCGTTAAAGTATATGTAAAATACATTACGTACTGTGTAATAAATAAAAAATTCAATCGAGGAAAAGAGATTTATTAAAGTATTATTGTCACAAACGAGATTTTAATCCTACAAACGAATAGAAATCCAGTTAAAATCTTTATAAAGAGACGATTTATAAATCAACGCTTCGAAACATACAAAAATTATTTCAAATTATTTCATCCTGCAAAATAAATAACAAAATTCTATAAAAATAGAGATAGTTTGTAAATTATGGTTAACAAATGAAATCAGGAAGATTCTATGGCTCGAGATAAGACGAAAGACAAGAATAATGAAAATTGTTTGAAAAATTTTCAAATACAAGTGAAATTAATATATGAAATTATAAACTACTTGAAGAAAGTTATTCTAATAAAATCAGTCTCTTTAAATTTTCCAAATAAAAAAAGTTTCCAATAAAAAAAAAAAAGAACTCGACGAATACTCAACGAAAATCGAATCAATCTAAGTCTCAGTCAAGAGGAAGAAAGAAAATGTCACGATTCACACTTTTATAAATTTCCATTGGTGAATCTAATAAACTTCCCTCGAATCACGAATGATTTCCACATAGAAAGAGGCGAGTGTTTCGTGAATGACAAAACGTGGACAGTGTTTCTCAAAATGACAAAACACTTATCGAATCTGAAACGACTCGCGTATCTCCACGGGCGTAGCCTGTCCTTAAAATCCTTCGATAAACGCCCTGCGTCGCGCAAACTCCTTTTAACAAATCCCTCGAGAGAATCTACCAAACACGTCGTTCCATCCCCTCCCTCTTTTCCTCTCTTTCTCCCCTTCTCTCTCTTTCTCTCTCTATCTTATTTCCTTATCCTCCGCCCGTTCACTCTCGCTCACAGGCGAGTAACGGAAGTTTAACTACACTCGACGGTTCCGCGCACTTTGGGCCGCAAACTACGGATTTGTTTTATTGGATTGCCCTGATTTACGGAGCGCTAGCTTTATGGAGATAAAACTTAGAAGCTTTCGCGTGGCTAGGTCTCTTCCGCCCGCGAGTTTCTGCTTCCATCTGCTTCTGCTTAAATGGGGTAAGCATTATCTGGACATTTATGATGATCGCTATTTATAAACTTCTGGGAAGAGAGATGGTCGGCGGGCTTCGAAGGGATCATGGTATGGCAAGGGGATGTTGGAGATGGTTTCCCTGCTCGTGATTGTAGTGAGATAGCGATGGTGAAATTAATAATGAAGAGGATTAATAGGTTAATTGGGAGAAAGTTCATTTATTTCCTTTCGTTTCTGAGGATTGTGCAATTTTTTTTTTCGTTTATCCGGTTAATTAAACGTTTCAAGAATTTACGTTGGATTTGTTAAAATGTTTGCTCTTTCATAGAAGCATTAAGTAGAAAAGATTCGAAACTTTAATTTCTCTAATATCGTCCAGCTTTTTAATTTCAATAATTTTCTATCGATAAAATTTTAAATATGAACAAATATCAAATAGAATAAATAGATATTCATGTACTTATATATCTTTTCTTGAGAAAAGAAAGGATACTTGACAAAAAGAAGGGGAAATTATTTACGAGATATCTTAATAACGGTAACAAGAAAACGTCTAAACTGTTCTTTTGTCACGTTCAAAAGAAATGTACAGGATATGTTATAAAAAATATAAATATATTCGTATTATCGAAAATAACATTTTTCCTCGTTCCTCGTGAATTTTCGGTTTGCAGTGCAAAGAAACTAGATTTCACGGCCACAAAGTGCTCTGTGCTCCTTTATTGACTCGACGTGCCTCGTGCCGGCAAGTTACGTCAGAAAAAACTCAAGCTAGACGCAGAGAGAGGAAGAGAGAGAGGGGGAGGGGAGAGAAAGAAAGAGAGAGAGAGAAAGAGAGAGATGGCTCAAAGGAGTGTTTTGTGTGAAATCATCCTCATCGGTGTCCTTTGTCATTTTACATTTTTGCCCACTTTCATACGGCGACTGCCTCGCAGTGGAAAAAGAGAATTCCAAGTTTATATTTAGATCTTCTACAACTTTTTACCTTTTACCGCAACACTTATTACACGGACGAGTCATTATTTTAACGTTCCCTTGACACTGAAACTACCAAGTACCACAAATTTAGAAATCCCTTTTACGAACGATAAAGAAAGTTTTTCACGGTGGAAAAATTCATCGAATTACGTTAACCCTCTTCTAATCACCGTTTAAATAATATCTGCAATTTTATCTCGATTCGATTTCAATTTTCTCTATCGTAAAATTCGAAGTGACGAAACGCTCTCAAAAAGTCTCTGTTTCAAATTTCTAACGAGAAGTCATATCGAACTCGATATTTTTCCCTTCGTAGGAAAACTCGCACTACTCGATCCAGAGATTTGGATTACGACAAGCCCATTCTCAGCCCGGAATGATCAAATTGTCCCGCGCCAACCCTTTCACGACAAAGGAGCGAGGGTTGGGAGGGGGGAGGAGGACGGTTTGCATTTACAAAGGCACTTGACGTAAATCAACACGCCTCGCATTAACTGTCCACGTTGATTACGAAAGGATCCAATCTGCGAGGGGATGCGTCACCGTTCGCAAATGGAAGCAGTCAGGCCTGCCTCGTTAACCAGCAATTAGTACATGCACGGGTGTTCTTTTTTAATTCGCGAGTTCGCGCATCGGTTCCCCCCTCCTCCCTCCTTCAGTTGGCCTTTCTCAATGGAGGAGGATCTCGAGTATCCTTTTCAACGACGGAAATTTAATTGAAGATTTTTCGACTCTGTCTCTTGTTGGATTTCCAAGTATTATCGGTATTTTATATTTCTAGGGGACGAAGCCACGTTTCTTTGACTAAAGAGTCAAAAGAGAAGTTTTTGATTCAAGATTCCCAACCCCCTTTCTTCACGTGCTACCGAAAATTCATCCCTCTTTGGAAATACGAGGGTCATTTAACAGAGACCATCGTTCGAAACTGGGCCAATCATTCTTAAATATCTCGCGTCTCTTTGTTTCTACTCATTCCACTCGTGCTCGACTATTATTTATCTATTATTAGACAGAAACGTACGTGGGATTATAGATAGATAGCGGTAGGTGTACGCGACACGGTTTGAATCGCGAACCACGACCACCATCACCACCCCCTGACCCGTCCATTCTCTACGAAGAAGCTCCACAAGGCTGGCCCCTCGATACGATATCTCCATCACCAAGAAGGAGATTTCAGAAGAGAAAGCTCGATTGCTTCCGCGAGTAAAAAAGAAAAGAAAAGAAAAGAAAAGAAAGGAAAGGAACTGTACCCCCTATGAAGAAGAAGAGAAATCGTCGGGGCTCTGCGCCCTCTTCCTGTGCCCCCGCATCCTGTCCCACCTCCTCCTCTTCCCGCGTTCCTCGCTCACACAGGGCCTTTTCCTCCCTCCCCGTCGCTCTTCGTCTTCGCCTACTTCGCCGCACTATGTCACACTGTCCACCCCCGTGCACATTTGTCGCGCGATCTCGCGAACCACCGCGCCTCGATCGAACCCGCTTCTTTCCCTGAACCACACAGCTCTGGCCTTGTAAGATAATCGGAGAGAAGAATAGGCGGGTTCGGCTTCTAACTTTCTCAGTCCACTGGTCGTGGCTGCCGCCTCATGGTCGTCGTTCCTTTTCGCCTATTTTCCTCTCCACTCCCTTCCTAGCTCCTCTCTTGATCCCTCTCCCCGTTACGATCCCCGACGTCGATGACGATCGATTGCCAAGATCTGCCTCCTCGATCAGACTCGAGCTGCCATTCGAGCTTCCATCGGCGAGGTTCACACACGACACGGTGACACGGAATGTACGGTTGTACCGCGGGAAATTTTCGTCCTGGCCGCGGCGCCGACGGATGCCGGGCTACTGCAGTCGGTCGAGCTTTTGGGCGAGCTTATTTTCGAGCGACGACAGCGCCACAGTGGCATCTGGTGGCATCGACCGCCGCCGCCGCCGCCGCCGCCGACGCCGCCAACCGACGCTCAAAGCCGACACCAGGGCGTCCCCTGCCTATGTGCCTCGTCTCATCCTCTACGCCTTCCTGCTTCTTGTTTTCACGACCTTGCGCTTCCATTGTCACCCGCCGTTCTTTTTTTTTTTTTTTTCCTTTCCCCGTTTTGTTTTCTTCCACTCCCTCGTATTCTCTCCCTTCATCTGTATCGCCTGTTACTGGTGTCAACGCGTACGAGCGAAGTATCTTGGGATGAAATATCGTTTGGATAACGTTAGAGATATCTCGCGTTTTTTTATTTTTTTTTTTTTTTATTTTTGGCGCGAGATTTTATTGCTTGGTAGAAATCAGTCGCAAGGTGTGCAAGAAGATGTAGTTAACCGAGGTAAGGAATGCGTTGTATTTTTAGAAATAAATTTTTCTTATTTGCCTGTTATCTTTTAAATTTGTTTTTCTATTGTTTTTGGAAATGAATCTAATTTTAGTGAAAATTCCATTAACAAGTGCTTTTTTCTTTAAATTATTTTATGCATATTTTGAGAGTTTAAGAATTTAAGGATGCAAAAAATCATTTGTGAATTTGTTTATACTTCTTCTGGGATGACTTCCTTTTAAATTTGTGAATCTTCGATTTGTAAGATTCAAACAGAACGATAAGAATTATAAGTAGATCCAATTATCGAAGCTTTAATTCCTTAAGCAAGATTTTCCATATATAAAAATCGTGGAAGGATCGATCGAAAGACAATATTCGACGGGAGAGAGCCATAATAATATCGTGATTGAAGTTAAAGAGATGTTATTTCTCGTAACTCAAGACCGGAAATACATTTGGTGGAACTGGTTTACCAAGTTTCGCGATTTCGTGAAAACATTCAGCATGATTTAACGCCAACCCATCGCGGTTTTGCTCGTGACCATTCCAAATGATTCATTCCTCAGACATTGCTATCTATCCTCTTAATAAACGCCCACGTTTTTTGTCTTTGAAAGGTCGACAAAATTTGTGGAATTTCGGTTGTTTTTTTTTTTTATCGGTTTGGTAAAATACCAGGCTAATTTGCATATAGACGACCAAGTTCATTGGAAATTAGCCAAGATATTTTAATAGATGTCGGATGTTTAAGGTCGTATTACAACGTGCTTATCGATAGCCGGCCATTGATGCTTGCTAATTTACATAACACCACTGCAGGGATTAGATTGAACCGTGGGTAGGAAATTATGCGATTGGACAGAGTCGAGAATATGTTCTGGAGGAACGATTAAATTCGGGATAAAATTAGCAAAGGTAAATATAAGTGAAAAATTATTGAGAAAAATTTATTGCTAAAAAAATTTCTTAAATGCGAGAAGAAAAATCCATCAAGCATAAAACTCATGCAGACATCACATTTCACGAGATTACTACACGATGAAATCTGCAATGAATCTTTCACAATCTTTTTGAATGAATTGGAAATTTGTTTGGATCTTCGTGACATATAACAAGATTAATATCTATTAGAATTAAAAATAACAGGATTGAAATTTAACCGAAGACGCTCCGTGAAAATCTGCAAGAGGCGTAATATCTCTCGAAAATATGATTCGATAATGAGACAAGTTTTTATCTTTTGGATTAAAACGAGTTGAAAGAAATTGGAAGAAGGAAAATTGTCCAAGATCGCGCATGCAACCCTCCAGGGTTTCCCTAATGACCTAATGCTGATGCAGCCCTGGAGCCGCGGGCAGAAACCAATAAGAAAGAAACCGGTCTAGGAGGGAGTTTGGAACAGTTGTAAATCGTATAACGAGGTTAGCCCGATGCTCCACGACGAGCCTGAGAAATTAGTTTGTCCGGCACTGTAAATCGATCTCCCAGGAATAGCGTTTCACTTATGGACCATTTATATAGGAATCTTCATATTAATTTGATTGTCCGCCGATAACACGATGAAACTATTGAAACACCACTTGAAAAGTGAAGGGAAATTAAATGTTAAATTATGGAACAATTATATTCGCTATCCTCGGTCAGTAAAAGTTCTTCATTGCGTTTAACATTGTGTGAAATGAATTTATCAGTAACTAAATTTCATATGGAATGTGTTAAAAATAAATATTATAAAGGATTTTTTATTTTTTTGAGATTACTTTTGAGAGAAATAAATTATAAAGATAGTGTCGAATATAATAAAACAATCACAATTGGACGAACAATTTATTGTTATTGTTTTATTTTGTAAACTGATTAAGGACGGTAAATAATACGAGTAATATTTTGTTTCTCCTGAGAATTAATTGCGAATTCTCGGTTTTGGAATCAGTGAAATGTGTAGAGATTTATATATATTATAATAACCGTTTTATAATTCTATAATTGTTACATAATATAATAAATTACACATTCCGCATCCGCACAATAATAACGGATATAATTAGCAATATTCGTTATAATTTGTCTTTAAAATCTTCAGGAAATAAATTAATTATACAATTATCAATCAAATATATTTCTATCAATTTCAATTTCTTTTTATCATATCGTAATCAAAAACATTTATAATACTTCAAATCTTCATCAATATACTGAAACTATGATAATATAACTTATCTTTTCTGTTCCTTTAAAAATACCTTTAAAATAAATATTTTACTTGTAATATTTCAAAATCATTGTTAGAACTATCGATATTGCACACAAGATCAAAATCTTCTTATCACCATGTACTAATTACTTCATAAGTCAACTACTTTGGCATCGTGATATATAAGTAATATTTATTCTTAAACTAAAAATAACCACGATAAATCTCCAAACATTTCACCGAACATGGCAAACAAAATGAGAAACAAAATGTTACTCGTATCATATCATTCACCGTTCTTAATCACTTTACAAAAGCCAAAGTAAACTCATCCTGAGCATCGAAACGCGGTTGTATCACGATATCACGGCTACAAATTTCTCAGAATTACCGATTTTCCCCGTTGTTTCAAACTCGAGAATTATTCCATGCGGTTAAAACATAGCCTGATCATCGTAACACGCGAATCGTATCGAACCAGTTCCAATGTGACGATGAAACAATTCAGTTGATTATCCAGTTCTAGCCACTATCATTCTCTCTTGATTAAATAATGCCATTTGGCATGGGTGACATTATCTTATAGTCCCTATCAAAGATTTCGTAAATCTCGTAAAACTTATTTTGACTAATTATAATTTCATCCTCCCTCATAACTATTGTCCCCTTTCTCAATCATAATCTTATTTTCAATTAAATGTTCAATATTCAGTTAAAAAATATTACAATACGTTTATATTATTGAAATCGGTAATTTTTCAAAAAATTTTATTACAGGATCGTCATAATACGCGATATAAATCATTCAATTATTGTGACGAATGAATTCAATTTCATCGATAATCATCGAATCAATGACTAAGCTTGGAAAGGATTCTTGAATTGGAACACAAGTTTCTTTCCTGACCGATAATTTTTCGTTCTAAGGGAAGGCTTTCTACTCGTCGTTCGTTAGCACTCGAATATCAAGTGACTAAGTGTTTAGCCTCTAACAACAGGTCGACTAGATCGATGAAAACAAGCGGATAGGATGTTGCACTTTGGGAACAATGTCGTAACGAATCTTCTCCCGATGATCCACCTCACCTTTTAGTATTGAAAGTGTAGTACACCCTCGAACTGCACTCGAACTAGCTACGTTTGTTTCTTTATTGATGCATACCGCATGGATAGAATACTCTTAACCTCTTGATCATTCCGTATATCGTTACCGTGTATATTCGTTTCCTCTTTTTCTTTATTCTTCTTCTTCTTCTTTTTCGCGACTTACGAAACCGTGAATCAATTTTTCTATAGAGTGTGGAATGCTGGTTGTGAAGTGACGTTAAAGATGATTAATGTATATTGTAAAAATGAAATCATTGGAATGATCTGTCTATGTATAAATTATATCGTTAATTTCTTTCATAAATTATAAATTAATTAACGATATGTTTGTTTTGTTATACGTTATTTTAATACAAAGGAAAATCGTAAAAAAAGAATCAGATTATTGAAGATAATTAATATAAAAATTGGATAATTGGATGAATGATTTATAGTGTGAGATGACATGCTAGTAGATATTTTCTTTAATATATAAAATGGATTCATAAAGTGGATGATATGTTCATTTTAATATAATGAAACGAAGAAAGAGTGAAATTATTGAAGATGATCAATATACAGTAAAAATTGATATGAACGAATATCAATAGAAGATAATTCTACGCATAAAAATAAATAAAAAATATAAAATAACTTTTTTTTATAAAAATTACTCTTCGAGAAAATTATATTTCATGACTAGACTATATAAATTGATTTTCAAAAAAAAAAAAAAGAAAACAAGAATTTAAAACTTCATTTCACCTATCAATAGTTTATTCGTATCTCAGTTAATTCAATCTTGATTTACTTAACGAAAATCTCAAATGGAAATATTTTATTTTTATATTTTTCGACCCATATAGAATCTCTCCATCGTTATATCATCGATATTCAGCTTGATAAAATAAATAAATTTTCCAATTATTATTATAAGAAAACATACGTACACTTTTTTCTTATTTACCTCATTCATTTTCTTTCCAAAGAAAGAGGAAAAATTCCATTAAATCAATTAACAAAGAATTAATCCTCATTGGATTCGTCGAAGAAAAAAAAAAAGAAACACAAAGATCCTGCCATTCTATTCCATCACAACAAATAACTCCTCAGCGTTTTCGAATAAACTGGACTAATGAGACGTACTTTCGCTGTTTATCCTTCCTTTCAACGTTCGAATATAATATTTAGAGAGAGAATGCACGATCGTCGTGTTCTCTTTTGCTCGTTAAACTGTCATCAAGTTTCATTCGTTCAACGAAGCGAGGAAGCTTATATATATATATTTGTTTATATTTGTTTACGTTAGATTATTTTCGAAGAATCTAATGGATTAACTGTAGTGAGAAAATAAGTCAACCCCCATTCTTCCCATGACAATTATTTCGAGGGATCCACGTATAAAGGAAACATGTGCTCGCTCGATCGTTCTATGCCAACTGCATAGAATATGTAAACAACGTGTTTGTTGCCCGTTAGCGTCAACTCCTTCGCTCGTTTCTCGCTCGAAACGTTTGCAAGTGGAAGAAATTGGAATCGTGAACCTTCTGATTCTGAATGTATATGCGTAGTTTTACAACCCACCCTGTTCTATCGTCCGTATTTCAAGAAAGTAATTGTTTGGTGTTTCGTGCTACGGCTGATCAATGTGACACTTGGATTACTATTGAAATTCCTTCTTACGTATATGTATATATACATAATGGTTGATTTTGTGATATAACCACGGTCGTAAAATTGAACGAGAAGCAAGATTTATAGATTTGAGTAGCGTAAACAAATCGAGAGAAAAGAAATTTAATGTATTTTCTATAAATTTTCTTGTATGGCAAAAGGATATATACTTGTATAAAATTGTATTACGTATAAATGAAATTAATTAAATTTACTTTTGCATTTTTATCTTATTCTTAGAGTACTCGATGCTAGTTTAGACAATGTGCTAGTTTTCGAATAAAACAGCCAGTCAACAATGCATTAAAGGCACGAAATTTCAGAATCATATCATCGTAGAACGATATGTTACCGTCAGTGTTATAACATGTGGTGTTTTATCGTAGAAACTCGTTCCACTATGGTGAAAGCTGTACAAACTCTGACTTCAGTAGTACAAGAAAGATACGGTCAGCCGAGAGTTTCCATAAGTAGAACGTGTTTACATAGAAAGGAGCAGACAAACAGAGAAGTTTCATTCATATTGAATAACATTTAAAATGTAAAATGGCATTTCAAGCAAATAATTTTATAATTAATTTATAAAATTAACATTTAAATTTTCATTTCTATCTACAACTATTTTCCAACTTGAATTAAAAGAACGAAATCTTTTTGGCCTTCATTCCGTTATCATGAATCACAGTCTTTCACTCGCTCTTTTCATTCGTTTTATATCTCTTCTTTTACCCGGCAGAGGGAATATCTTTTACGGTGTTTGATACCTCGAATCGATGCAGCGAGAGAATTCATTAAAGAATAATTACACAAAGAGTCATCTTCCTCGTCGATTTTATCCAAGGAAACTTGAACGAGCTCCCCTTTAATTATTTCACGGTGTACGAAAAAGAAGATTGGTTTCGGTCTAGAGAAACCAACAGCTTTTAAACTCTTTTGTTGGCCAATGAATCTTATAATTTGTACATGTTATAATTTCCACTTCTTTCAAAGGAATATTCGATACAAATGAAAAGAAGAATATTATTCTTGTAAAAATTATTCTATAAATCAAATTCTTCTATTTATTGTTAATCGCAAATCGAACATCAGAGATCTTTTTATTTAGACAAATACTCATTCGCGACAATAATTTTGTCTATTGACGTCATCGTTTCTTTTACAACAAAGATTCACGCGATCTCAGAAACAACCTTAACAAAATCAAAATTCCCGCCGATAAAATTTCGACGACACGGAAGCGGCAAGTGGCAGACAACTGTTCAGAACGCAATAATATAATACTGGCCGAAATTCCGTGCGCGACTCGCGACGAATCACGTACGTGGAAGTCAACAAGGCTTGTAAGCAAGAATGTCAGGAATTTTGGTAATAATCCACAATGAATTTCGAGTATTCGCCCCATAGCTGTTCGCCGGATGTGACGAATGGCTGCCAAACTGTCTGATCCCGGATCGATGCCGTTGGAACCGACGTGACTCGACTTCGTTCTCCACACTCTCTCTCACTCTCTCTCTCTCTCTCTCTTTACGTGAATTCGCGATTCTTCCTCGCGAATAAACGCCTCTTTGACCCGAGAAATGATTCCACGTTTCAAGCCTGCGGCGGACGGCGAGCGCGGGGCGGATTCATCCCCACAAAGGGGATGAATCGCCATTGTGAAACGTACTTTGAGAAGAAACGCGGCTCGGAAGTCGCGGTGACAGAGAAGAGATTGGCCTTAGCAATTTAACCTGGTGTCGTTCCAGAGAGGCTTGATTTGTTCTTAGGGTGATGGGCTCCTCGGGAAAATTGGCCGGGAGCCAATGAGCCGGCGAAATGTGGGCCAAACCGTTTCGTCTTTCTCTTCGCATCCGTGCACGTTTGTTTCCACGGATTTGTCGATAATCCTTCAGGAATATCCGATGCAAACGTAGCCTGTACATATCCTCCATGTTGTTAATTGTTATATTACTCTCCCTGTCCATAGATGGCCTTTTTTCCCTCTCTTTGCTCTCTTTGGTGGAACAGACTTCTCTGTCGATGAATTTTCGATCGAGTTTGACGGAATATCTCGTGAACGTTCTCTTCTTTTATCCGGCAGAGGGAGAAAAAAAGGAGAAAAGAAGGAGATATTCGTAAAATTTAACAAGTAAGAGTGAATTTCACGATTAAATTCTGACAGAATCTTGAAATGTTGGATTGAGAGGATGCTTTTTAATATTTCTTCACGAGATTTAAAAGAATTTTACGATAATATATATATATATAAATATTTGTAAAAAGGGAATAATGTAAAACTTATTGTTTTAAGTCACTGGCCTGTACGCTAAATATGGGACGTTCTCCATAATACTTGTAACGTCCATTGAATTTATTGACAATTGTAACAGTTAACTGACAGTGTGTCAGATGCAAATGACATTACCAGGTCTTCGAGAGCAGCAAATGGTCTTCCCATTTGCTCGCGACTGATAACTTTTCGCTGTCGACTCATCTAGCTTTCCGACATCTCGAAATTTTACGAACTCGACGTTTTCTCTTTGCATATCTTTACGTTCTCTCCTTTCTTCCTGATTAGATACAATTCGAAATGCACACGAGATAAATCTATCGTTTGCATAGAGCGAAACTCGTTTATCATTCGGAGAGCAAGATGAATTTCCATCGCGAATTTCCATCCGGTGTACGAGAGTTCCGTGTAACTGATTTCACGGAAAATCTGCATACATTACGCGATGCGTCAAATGCAAATGACGCCGATAAATCTACGACTAAGCTAAGCATGGTTCAACTAGCAATTAGAGGAGCGCGAGGTGGACGTGGAACTGACAAGAGCAACGATTAAAAAGGATACATCCTTTTAATAATAATCGCAACTTCTGCGTCCTTTCAAATTCTCTAATGATTTCGAAATCGTTGAAGAGAATAATTCTAACAAAACGAGGCGATTTTTAAGGCGTGTTTAAATTAATCTATACTTTTGTATCTCCTTTACGTTATTTTTAAAAAAAAGTAAGAATGTAAAATATAAATATTTAATAATTTTGACTACAAATATTCTAGGGATTATTAATTTTTTCAAGACTGTCTTACGTGTTATATATTCTCTCGTGCATCCATTCTCTTTTATCCCATCCCTTTACGTTTCTTCTAAATACATTCTTTCATCATTCAAAAATCCTTTGGGTAGCCACGTATTCTTATTCCATCCCAAACGCTCTTCTTTTTCTTTTCATAAATATTTCGTTCCTCACAGTATTTTATTTCGATTCTCTTCTCCATTCTCTCCCTTATCTTTTCCCAATCATCTCCATTCCTGGAGCAAGCGAAATTCTGACGGACAATTTTCGCCAATCACTATCACAATGGTTCGGAATAAACGCGATTTTCCATAAGAACGCGATTGAGAATAGTTTTGGCGGCGATAGAACTCTCGAACGAGGAGTTTTTGTTTCGATTCAAATTCACGAACCATTGGCAAAGAAATGGTTTGGACACGGTTTAATTCGCGATGCGAAAACACAATTCTTGCGTCCCGGCGACGATGAATAGTTTCATTAAATCATAAATGAAAACGCGGCCGATATACCTCGCGATTCGATCGTTTAATTCAATATAACGATAATAATTGGATTCTCGTTGAGCCGAGAGCAACGTTTTATATTCCTGCGAGTTTCAAAAGCGGGCGATTACAGCCCCGGATCGGGGTTTCGTTGTGACAAATCACCGTGTTCTTGTGAAATCGTCCTCGTTGATTTTATTATCGCGCGATAGAAATGTGCATTCGTGGGATACAACGATTGTATGATATATAATAGCTGAAATTTATCGCGTCATTAAACACCGAGATATATTATTTCGTCCCGCAATCATTACGATTACAAATGCGGCGTAACGTTTAAAATTTATTAAGAAATTTGCGTCGATTATGATTATGGGATGAAATAAGTATTTTGATAAGTTGTAAAAAGTGTATTTTCTTTGAAAAAGAAGAAAAATAAAATAAAATTTTCTATCTAATTGCGAGTGAAAATATTGACTAAAAGTATCAAAATGAAACTATGATAAAATGGTGTGGATGTATTTTTTAATGAATTCTTTGATGCTATTTTAAAAAAAGTAATACTTTGTTTATGGTGGAAAATAAATTGATTATCATAGAGTGAAAAATAAAATCTCGTTTAGCTATGAATTAAAGAACTTAGAAATGTTTGATATCGTGTATAAGACAATCTCAATTGGATTCATATTGAATGATGAAATATGAAAAAAATAGACATTATGTAATATATAATGTATCAAATATTAGTGTGTATGTATAAAAATCAATAATTAATAAAATTTGCAATTTACGATCATTCATTTAGATCTTTAGATTTATTAAAAACACGAAAAAACTTGAAAACCTCGAATGGTTCTAATTTTAAAAATTGTATTTAACAATAAAATTCGAAATGAAACAAATAAGAATTCTTAAAAATTTTAATTTTTTTCTAATTTATCGAGTTTGCCTTATTTTTTTCATTGTTTTAATTACTTACGATCAAAACTATTGTACATATATGGATATTCAAAATCGAAATCCTTCTCATTCTTCTCGTTCTTTTTCCATTACGTGTCAACTTGAAAAGGAAATACGAAAAATCGAAAAACGACGGGACAGGTATTTATTTTCGTATTGACATATAGTTTTCCCGAATTTTCTCAACACTAAAAGTATTAGTCTCTCCTATACATCGTTTACCATATCGATTGTGTTTGTGAGCCGAAGAACCTCCACGGAAATACCAATTCTCAGGAGGTTTCAACGCCAATTTCTTTGGCACGTGAACCAACTGTTCTAATTTATTTTCTCACTGCAGAAGCAACCGCCGACCTTGCCAATTGGTTATAATTCACCGTGCAAAGAAACGAAACAGAGAAGGAAGAAATTAAATCATCGATACACTCTCGCTATAATTTCTTCGATGATTCTGTCATAGTGATTCTGTCCTGTTTCGAGTCCTATTATTTTCTCCAACTCCGTGTGTACGTTTACTTGTAAAAATTTTCACATTGGAATACATTGTGGAGTGGAAAGGATATCGACGGAATGGAGGTAAATAAATTTAAAAAGAATTTCCTGTCCGGCGGAGAAAAATGTCGAGAATCTTTCGAGAGATAGATCGAAAGATTGAAATTATTGATTTATAACAAATATAATCTTTCTCGATGTTGTTCTTTTTTTTTTCCTTTTGATCTTTCTATATGTTTTTATACAATTTCCCAATGATTATATACCACATCTCGATAAAGAGAGAAAGACATTTCTATTATTTCTTTTTCTAGATAAAATAAATCAAAAAGAAAAAAAAAAAGTAGAAAATAGAGATATTACAAGATAATTAATTTTTCTCGGATGAAATAGAAGAAAAAACATTTCAATTTCAACGTGGCTAAAATTTTTCTTGAAACACTGATCATCCCTTTGTTGATAGATCAAAATTGGGACGTAAAAATTGGAAAGTCGCGGTGGGGTTAAAAAATAATCATTGCAACCACTCTGTCACCAATAATAAGAACTTCGAGAATATTTCCAACGACGAAAAAATCGTAGACAAAGTCGGTGTTGATTAATCGCCGGCGGCATCGTTTTTCGCCTCTTTTATTCGTCTGTTTTCCGCTCGAAAGAAGAAAAAAAAAAAAAAAACTAGGGACACGAGGCAATCATAATAAAGCTTCTCTCGATACTTTTATTCGTAAATAGTACTTCTAGAAAAAGAAAAAAAAAACTGTAGGAAATTATAAAACCAATTTTCTTTATTATATTTCACTTAGATTTACACAGGAGAATATTTCTTCCGTGATGGATCTTTGATGGATCTATTCCATCGCAATTGCATCGTTTGATCGATCGATACTTTTCAATCATTGTGTTTTGTATTTCCATATTTCTCTCCAAGCAAGTTTTGATCAAATATTTGCATCAGTTTCAGAATAAACGAAGTTACGATTAAGTTAAGCGAACATAATCTCAGCATTTAATCTTCGAAATATTCCTTTCATTCATTATCTAACCTAACTTAATTTCTAATCTAACCTAAACTCAAACTTTACATAACAAAAACATACGTATAAATTGGATTCCCATTTTCATACGTAAGACACTTTATTACACAAGATTTATTACCTTGCACAAAATGAAACGAAGTCATGATAGTTTGTTTGGGCTTGGACGCAAATAAATTATTGGAAATAAATTATTTTCCTCCTTCGTCGCAGAAAGAAACGAATGAGATGAGATATTGAAAATGTCTACAAAACAGTGTAAAAATTGAAAGGCGAATGTTTCCACTCGCGGAAACAATTTTCTGAGAATATTTCTGTCTGGTTTCTTCCACTTCCACCGATGGAATGGTAATGAAAGCACGAGACGAACTCTCTCGATAGGCGGATATATACATAAATATTTTGTATAACCCGATGGTTGAATACTACGAATATTGATTACACTATTGGAGATATATTTATATATATTTCTACGAGGTTTCCAATTTATATTTTGTTTACATTCTAAATTTCTCGATACGAAGGAAAGTAAAATTTATGGAAGGAATATAATTGTTTCTTATTCACATTTTCTTGTCGTCAATTTATGAATGAATGAATGAAAAGGCGCGTGTCTCATTGATACGAGAATGGACGAACATTTTTTATTCGTAATATTATTTATAATTATTTCCAACTCGAGAAACACGATTCCAATTGCGATGAAACTTCATACAAAATTACTTTTATTCGAAAATAAACGAGTATTTACCAAAATAAAATTGAATCACATTTCATCATTCTCACCGTGATCTTTAATCAATAAAGGATTATTAGAGAATTTTTTAAAAATTAAAGGAAAAGAGAGATTCTCTATCGAACATAGACATTTAAATATTTCCAACATTTCCGTGTGAATTTCAATCATGACGAAACAGCCCTGTAATTAATTTTATCAAACGGCTAATAAAAAAGAGCTGCTCAACAAAAAATCCTTCGAATTTGAAACTCGCGGCTAATTAAACCGATATCGAAGATTAATTAATTAAAAAAAGAAAAAAGAACCAATCGTATCCCAAGTAATTTTCATTATTCTCCGTCTAATTATCCCCACTCCCGGCCACATCATCGCGCGAATTAAAAATGAGGGGGGGAAAAAAAAAATGCCGCAGAATCGAATTCCAACATCGACTGTCGGATCGATATCACCCCCTCCTCTCCCCTAGCCACAACCGTTAAAACTACCCTGACAAGAGGAGAATGCAGGCTAACTTCCACCATTGTTGCAGAAACTTTAATCAGTCCTCTCGATTCCATTGTTTCGTTTCATTCCATTCGAAATCAAAGGGATTGAAAAACGAGGAAGATCGATCGATCGATCATCGCGCCCTTCGTCGCTTCGATCCTTCTATCCTGCCTCCCCCGACAGAACAAGAACCCAATGAAAGAAAAGCATTTCGCCCCTGGCTATCGATCACGAACAACGAGAGAGTTGAAAAAGAGAGAGAAAGAGAGAAAAAGAAGCAAAAGCAGAAACAGTGGTAAACCGAGGCGACAATAGGAACGATAGCACTCGTCGAGCCCGGTTAACGGGATCAGGAAATCTGATTTTCCGATTCCCATTCAGGCCACTTTTTCCCACCGTTGAATGAAGGACGAGTGGCAACGACAGGGACAGAAGAGTATAAACCCATCGAGTGTTACGAGGATGGGCGAACGATCGAGATAGAGAGAAAGAGAAACGATGGAGATAAAGCGAGAGAGAGGGAATCCCTCTATCCACTATATTCCCTGTACAGTCCTATAGTTCCTCGGAAGATATCGTTGCCAGTGGATGTGAGCGAGTTTCGAGGAAGAAGCCTCGGTATTGGTGGGCAACAGGAGTATTGATTTTCTGGTACGATACGGCAACAACGAGGTGGAGCCATCGCAGCTCCAGTGGTAGCGCACCGCCATATTTGTTTCCCTCAGGAAGAGCAGGGAGAGATTGCGGAAAGCGGATTTTCCAGGGGCTTCTTCCACTCGCTGATTCATCGCCGTTTCACGTAAGTAACCGATCAGTTGACGAGTGCACGCCCGTGGAAACGCTTTTCACCCCGATTTCCCGCGTCGATGGTGTTCCGTGCGGATTAGCGGCACTGCGGCGAGAATCGTGCGTGCTCGACCGATCGTGCCTGCGACTCTGCCTCTTCGAAGGCAGGCTGTAAACAACGCGGAACGTTTGACAGGTGGTTGTTGATAACAGCCTGAGTGATATTTACGCATCGTGACGATTCGTCGGTGATTCGACTTCGACTTGAGATCTGAGGGACGGAAAAGCGCGCGGCTCGCGTTTGATCGTTGCGACGCGAAGGAGCGACGATATTTCTCTTTCGCGTTGATATTTCGATTCATTTTTGCCCGGAGATCTGAGGCGTTCTTTCGGTGGTTTTGTTTATTATGGTGTATTGTGGGGTATAGTAATAGTAAAGGTGCAATTTCGTTGTAACGACGTGCAGCTGATTTAGTGCGAAACTAGAGTAGACGATCGTTAACCGATCGATCGGCTCGGGTTATTCTTGGACGTAGCACGTGGTGATAAACTGCCGTGCATTCACGTTTATAAAACTCGTTTCTAATTTCGGTGGATTATATATATTAGGTGTATTTTATGGGTATTGAATTTATAGGTAAAATACGGCGTGAATTTCAATAGAGGATAAAAGTAATATTAAAATTGATGGAGAAGGATAGTTCGTAGTTGAAATTGTAATTTCTCGTTTTCGAGCTTGTATATGTTGTGTAACGTGTAGAAGACAGAAGTTGATTGGATTAGATCGATGAGATCACATGTGATTGAAGTAGTACAAGTGCTCTTCGTGTTCTTGATTATCTGTTTTCTTTTTTCTTTTCGTTTTGCTATAAAATAGTATTTAAACCTTGCTTCTTTACCTTCTGTTTTCCTTCTTTTATTATTTTCTTAAAATTTTATTTTAAAATTATCCGAATATTAATATTCTCCCATTTTTAGAATCTATTTTTATTCGAGTCGCGTGAAAAGAAAATAATGAATTCTAATTCTCTTAATAAATACGATAAACTAACTCTCGAAATTTCTATGACATTTCTCCTTCTGTAAGGCAAAGGATTAATTTCGAACATAATTAAAGGAACCTTTTGAAAAAGAAAAAGTTCACAAGACGAAATAAAACGAAATTTTAATTTCAATTTTACATTTAAATTACGCATTAAAATTTTTCCTAGTTTATTATCGTACTAATCGAAAGAAAGTACTGTTATTATACTTTCATTCCACTTTCTCGTCCCACTTCCATACGCTTAAAACTCATTCAATCACCCCTCCTCCTCCTCCCCCTTCCGCGCGCTCTACAATCATAAAAATTACACACGCTCCTAACAAAAGTTTCTACTACCGCGTTACGTTATCGATTCGTGATAATCGATACATGATTTCCCACGCAAGGGGGATCCTCCTCGAGTCGTCAGCTGTTCAATAAGTAACAATAGCATCGAGAACTTTGGACGGAGCGATAATCATTTTTAAGGCGGCGATAGAAATTTCTCCCCTCGAAGCGTTCCACGATTTCAAACGAAACCTCGCACCGCCGCCAAGTAAACGCTGCTCTCGCCTTTCCCGAAGAAAATTGCCGCGCGGCAGAGAGAAAAAAAAGAGAGAGAGAGAGAAAAAAAGAAAAGCCGAGCAGCCGAGTGTATTTTCCTTCGCGTGTACGTGTACGCTTCTCGAGTCTGGGAAATCGGAGGGAACGGCGTAGAATTGGCCCGAAATATTTATGCGGAGCGGAGAGGGTACGAAAGTGTCGTGTTTCGTTTAACGAGCGCCGCGACGCGACAAAGAGGATGCAGGAAACGGAGAAAAGCAATGGAGGGAGGGGAGAAGAGGGAGAAGTGGCCTTCTCGTTTAACTGGAAACACGATTGGGAGGAAACAAAGCAAGTTTGGAATAATAAATTTAACGTTTCGAAGTGGGAGTTTTCATTTACACGCGACAAGGGATGATAGAGGATTTTTAAATATACGGGAATTGTATTATGATCAATTGCTCAGTCAAAATTAGAATCGCTAACAATTTTTAATATTTCTCGTGCTTGGATAAAATTTAATCACGAATTTTATTAATTGTTCATATATCTCACATATTCACCAATTAACTTATATAAAGATACAATTTTTTGATATTTGATAAAATCAATTACAAATAAAAAGTGTGCATAATAAATAATGGATAAGTTAATGTAAAATAATAGTTAATAAAAATTATCAAATACAAATATTGAAAATCACTAATTTTTTGGCCAAGATCTGTTCAATCATTTTATCTAACGATATTATAAAATATTCCAAGATAACTTCAACTCGACAAATTCAATTAAATGAATATAAATTACCATGAAGCGTTCAAAAAATTTTTAACGAGAATTTTAAACATTTTCTAAAGGATCCAGGAAGAAATAGAGAGAGAAAATATTTTTTAAGTACTCCTCGATAATGGAATTGCAGGCAATAGACGCGTGTGACCAAGATCTCGAGGAAGAAGGCAAAGCAGGTGCCACACCGTCTGCGGGTAACGCTCGATAAACTACATTACGTGCTAACGCGTCGTGCCTTCTACTTCATCCTCCCTCTTCCTTCTTCTTCTTTTTTTCACCCCTTCCAGACTCCCCTCCCTCTCTCCTTCTCTCCGTTACCTTCGCCTGGAACTGTGTCAGCCCGCCAACGAAGGTCCTAGCCACGACGAGGAAACTGTGTCACAACCTCATCGGTGGCATCGACTTGGCGGGAATTAAAAAACTGGAGCGTACATGTTATGGAAAAACGTGGGCTGATAATTAAGCAGTTTCGCGGGAACGAATGTATTATCGCGATCTCTGGCTGGCAATTTCCGCGTTGGAAGGAAGAAAAAAAAAAAAAAGAAGGGCCGCGTCTCAACTCCTCGCCCCTTTTCCTCTCGTTCTCGTTGCGATATAGGGCCACGAAATAGGGTTTTCGAAAATTCTTTTTTTCGAGTCGAGCCAGAGTACCACGATCGTGGACTCGAGAGTGGTGTAATTGCGGCAATTGTCGAGTTTCTGCGTTCGCACGGCTGATATATTACGAAAATTAAGCGAAGAAAAATTTGTCGTGATAACGAGTCAGGTCTGTAGAAATTGTTTCTTGAATTTTCGAATTGAAAGTGGTCGGGTTGAGAAATATTGTTAGAGGAATTAAAAGGGGATATAAAAAATTGAAGGGATAAAAGATTTCTATAATTATATTCGAAGCGATTAATTATGCTTTGAACTTCGTGCTTTTTGTCTTCTCTACTTCTGTTCCCCGCTCTTCAAACTGTGTCACCTGCCTTGAAAGCCCCTATGGCGAGGAAAAGTGTGTCACAGTTGCGATGGTTAGTATCGCGCACCACCGATAATCTCGAAGGAAAAACTGACCTGATTGCGCGTCGTGAAGGGAAAAATTATTTTCCTTAATTAATTGCGCTTTACTCTCGCGATTCATATTTATTAATTTTTTTTTTTTTTAATTTAAAAGCGCAAAATAAAAATTCCGAATTGTTCTTTCGCGTTAACGCTTCGTCGTATCGATATCACGAAAGATAGATTATTAAAATGAGTATATTGCATGACAATTTGCATTCTAAGAAATGAAATACACGATAACAATATGATTTTCCATAAAACGTTTGAAACTGGATATTGCAATAGACGCTTGATGTAAAATTTTATGACGCAGAAATAATACGAGGGATCGAGGTTCCTTCTTGATTTTAATCTTCGATGAAAACTTTGTTTCGTCAAAACCATAAAATTTAAAATGAATATTCAACAGATTGAAATTTCTGATTTAAAGGAATAATTGTAATCAATAATGCATCTATTCTCAACGATGTATCTTCGACCCAGTTTCATCTGATATATATATATATATATTGTATTTGCGTGCACAACGTTCTTACACTGCCATACTTTGCTGCACAATTAAAATAATATTTGATTTAATGAGGAAAACTTACGAGTCACGAATTATCAGTAAAAGAAAAAAGAAAAGTTGCAAATTGATTATTTTAATCCTCGAAGGAAAATCGTGAAAGATAAATCCATAATATGAATCTATAGTGATTAATCGTCTATTATTACAAAGACATCCACAGACATCTAAAATTCAATTGCCTCGATTATTAAATGGTCATTCGTTCCTCGTCAACGAGAGAACACGAATAACAAGAAGAAGAAGAAAACTTGTCCATCAAAATTTTCCATCAAACGGAAGAAACGATTCAATTACGACGGCAGATCCACCGGATCCCGCCATCTCTGGACGATTATCCTTTACCAGAGATTCCCCCCCGATGGCACGAGGGTACATCGATGACGTCAAATGCGGCAGTACACGGCGTCGTTGCAGTTCGAAGTGGCGCAGACGCGAGGCATCGATCGATGCGCGCCGCTTCGAGCTTTCGAGCCGCGCACCTTACACGAGGCGTAAAGCGAACACGAAAGCAGAACACGCGCGCGGCCAGCCTCGTCTCCTGCCGAGCAAAAAGAGCATCATCGGTGCCACGGGTTCGCGAGAAACATCTGACGCGAATATCCTCGAGATGCGGAGGTTAGCCTGACCTTAAGCCCCTTCTCTTAACATCCTTCTTGAAATCGGTGGAAGCTCCATCCGTTCTTTCGCCAAGCCAAGGGACCACAAGCCAGTGTTGTAACCATAAAACAAACAAGGGAGTAGGCAGAGATCGATCGACCGACAGCTGGAGCACGGGACAAACAAACGTTACAATGGAGGACTGTTGATTAACCGATTCGAACCACTTGCTTCCATGGAAGGGATCGTCGGCGGTACGTACGATCGTCTACCAAACCTTCTATAAAAAACCCTTCTATGTATCGATAGAACGTCGATGCACACCTCTCGACAGTGCACACCTCTTAGCTTCGATCTCTTCCAAGTCTAAGAGAGAAAGAAAGAAAGAAAGAAAGAGAGAGAGAGAGCTTTCGGAAGAGTAACCGAACGAACCGAGTAACGATGTAAACCTTAGCAGGATATTACAGATCGATCGTTCCCTCGACATCCGTTGGTGATCGAATCGAAGAGATGCCTAAGCAAGTGCCAGTGGAGAACTTGGTGATCCCGCCGCAGGACGGCCGGATATGCGGGACGATTTGCATCTGCCAGATGACGGCGGTCCTCTCCTCCGTCGCCCTGGTCTACCTAACGGTGGCCATCTACATGCCGAGCACAAGGGCGTTTCAATCGGGTATAAGCGAGGTGCCAGTGATGTGCACGACGATACGCGCTGTGAACGCGGACAACTGTGAATGGGGTAGCTGCGGGGAGTGGTGCCTGTCGAAAACGTCCGGCCCGTGCGTCCAGATCCACGTGAACCTTCGTAGAAACGGTTCCACGATATTGTTGGCAAACTGCACAAACACGACGAACAAGACTTGTTACGGGATCGATCAGGAGAACGCGAAGAAATCGAAATGCATAGCGGACGAGTGTCGCAATCTGACAGGCACGTTCAATTGCTCGTCGGGGGTGTGCATCAACATAACGGACGCGTTCGAGTGCATATTCCACGACACCGACCCACCGATGAAGTGCTCGGGTAGACGCGGCAAGATAACCTGCATAGACATAGACGGCCTGTTCAATTGTAACCGTGGGACGTGCGAGCGTATCAGGACGCCGTACAACTGCGACCGTAGATGCGTCGACATACCGACAAGGAACAAGAACATGATCCTGATGACAGGCGACAAGGTTTATCTGAGCCAGTGCGAGAGAGCTATAGACGTGCAGACGAATCGGGAAATATGGCACGAGGATCGTGGGGACGTGATGATGGCTTCGTGTTACGGGATATTCAACTCGACCCTCGGTGTCGAGGCTGTCGATTGCATCAACGGCTCCGTGTTGGAGAAGGATCTGCTCACCGACCTCACCAACTTCACCTACCTCTCCTATCTCAACATATTCGCCACGAAACCGTTGGACGAGACAAGGATGGTCGCGCCCCCTGAACAGGATCTCATCATCGCGAACGAGAGCCGTCTGTTGATCAATCTCGAGGGTTGCGTCAACACTTTGAGGGAGGAGTGCAAGGAGTTCCTTCACGAGTATGGGAAGGACGGGTCGGATCATAACGCGCGAGCTAGATTCCCTTGCTATTACGCCGAGAGTAACACGGGGATCGTTGTTTCCCGTTTCAATCTGGAGAACACGTACAAGGAGTTCCTGATCGCGTTGCTGTTGCCCAGCATATTGTTCGTGGTCAGTTGCCTGACGTTGATCTTTTGCCAGAAGACGGTGGTCGTTGGGGACGACGCCAAGATGAGATTCAAGGGCACAGTTGGAGCACTCTCGTCCATGGAGAAGAGCGCTTCGGGTAACCTGGGGGATGCTGGCGGAGGAAACTCCGCTATGGCGCTCTGAGATCCGTCACGTAAGGATACGTAACGAGTTAAACGGGACAAATAGGGTTGATAATAATAGGGGTGTCCTCGTATACACGTGCACAAGACGGCTTGTATTTGTTATGTTTGAGTTATGTTTGAATAGACACATTGAAAGAGAATAAAGAGGATCGATGATTATACGAATGCACGAAATTTGCTGCACTATCGTTACACAATTATTAAAGTAGAGTTAAAAACGTGATAAAAACGTTGCAAAGGCTCGTGCATAAAAATGAATATAATTTTATTCGAAATCAACGGAATTTTTGTTCACAATTTTTGTTGAAAATTTTCTCTCTGTTCACAGGCATTCCCCTCCTGGAGGAGAGTCCGGCTCGTCAGTCGATATTCTCCCTGCGCGGGCATTATTAAGGTGTGGGGAGGGGGGGAACGCGTGGTTAAAATTCTCATCTTGCAAAAAAATACAAAAACTACAAAACATTCCAATACTTTTGCAAAAAGCGCGAAACTATCTTTGAACAAAAAAATCAAGTAAAAAAGAAAAAAAAAAAGAAAGAAAAGGAGAAGAAGAAAGAGAGAGAGCAAGCGGTCAAGAACAAGTACCAGAAAAAGAAAAAAAAAGGAAAAAAAAAAAGAAAAAAAGAAAGCAACAAGATTTTTTCTACTCGCACTGCCTGCACAGAAAAAAAAAAGAAGGTAAAAAACAAACTTTCGAGAGCGCACGTGCTTTTTTCTCAAAATATCCGCGTCGCCTGGACAACAAACAGAGCGTGCGCGGATGAATCGCTTCGAAAAGTTCGTACGACGCAGCTCTCGCCTGTCTCTCTTCTGCTGACAAGAAGAAAAAGGATCCTGAATTTGGACGATCGACCAATCATTTTTCGGAATACGACGGAAAACGGAATTAAAAAAGAAGAAAAAAAGAAAAAGAAAGGAACAAGAGAAACAATTCGGCGTCTTTTACACGTGACACAACATTCGTCGGTAGCTTTTAAGTGTCCCCCTTCTGATTGATTCGCCGTGACAGTAGATAAGAACCACTTATTACATATAGCTCTTTGTATCGAGGCTAAGCAACTCTTATTGTAATCACACCACAAACACTACACAAAAAAAAAAAAAAACCACTTTGCGAATCGAAGGACGTGCCTTGCTGGTAAATGATCGATCCCAACCACTACCACCACCACCACCACCACCACCACTGCACCACTGGCATACTAGCCTAGACAGATCTCTTTGATATATATCTCGTCGCTTGAGAGCGCATGTTTTGAAAGTATTCGAACCGCACACGCTTGCAGTATAATTAATTAAACAAAATCAATCGATCGAATCTTATCGTCGACCATCTATTTACTTACAACGGAGAGAAAAAAAGAAAAAAGAGCCTGACCTGAATTCGCTGAATTCGAATTCCAAGCTACCAAACAAAAAAAAAAAAAAAAAGGGAAGCGTGAATCCGTGGAAAGATAAAATTTCCGTGGAAGATCGATCAATATCCATAATAATCGTCGTCTTCGGAGGCGGAAAGAAGAAGTTTTCAAGTTTGAGGGAAGAGCGGGTCCAAGCGGCCCCCTACAATAGAGCAATCATTGATTCCGACGAGTCGACGGTGATCATGGGCGCCCAGGAAGAGGACACCAAGTCCAGCACCATAGGCGGGGTGCTGCCTGTGGTGGAGGTGGTGACTTTGGTGGAGAAAGCTAAATTCTACACCTCCCTCTGCCTGGGTACCACGGCCATACTCGCGGTCTTCGCCTTCCTTTTTCTGATCCCGTTCGTCGTGGAGCCGGCAGTGACCACGATCCTGGCCGACTTTTCTCCACACGCTGTTGCCTGCGTCGTCACCGACCACGTTTACGCCGAGGGATTGAAGAATTGCTCCTGGGCAAGCTGTAGAGAAGGTACAGGTCAAGTTCCACGATTTGAATTTGCACATTTGAACGAGCGGGATGAGATCGTTCTGTGTGATTATAGGTTGTACAAGCGCAGCGCTTCGTTGCCATCAGATCAGGGTGAACTACACGAGGCTGTCGTTCGAGGAATTCATAGCGAAACCGTTGAGCACCATACAGTGGGACGTTTCAGACACGAAATTTTTCGTGAACACGGAGGGTTGCGGTTACCCGCCCAGGGTGAACTGTTCCGACTTCGCCAAGAAGTATGGATACTCGAACATGGGGAAAATATTCCCTTGTTATTACAGCAGAACGCATCCAGAGACTGTCGTTGCAAGGTATAATTACCAAGGCTGTTCCATTCGTGACCAACTTGGCAAGCACGAACGCGTGCCATTTCCGCGGTTAAATCGATCGGTTAATGCAGTTGCTATCGTAATTTTTCAATAGATTTGCATCTTCTCATTTTTTTATCTATAAAATTATAACTTGTACTACGATTGAAAAATTTGTTTTATATTTTATATATATATATATTTTTATTGATCCGTTTCTTTTTTAATTCTTAGATACTCTTGGGATGAAAATCTGAGGCATCTAGTGCTAGCCTTGGTAGTGCCTACAGTTCTTTTCGGAGTGTCCCTCGGTGTGTTATGCTATTGGTATTGTCCACCGATGGGCAAGACTTGCGGAGGACCAGGTCGCAACTTGATTGACAAGTACGCAAGGAAGGAAGAGTAAGTAACGTGTATGTATGCAGTGCCCAGTGTGGCTAGAAGAACCTATACCTCATCTACGTTTTAGAATTGCTTCGAGGAATTTCATCATAATTCGTCGAATTTAAAATTTGGAATGTCTTTGACTTCCATTTTTGCCGAGCAACTGAATTACAACTGTTTGTCCAATACATCGTGATATCAAAAATCTTATGTAAATTTCACGACAAACGATACGTTTAATCATTAATCGGATATAAAACGTGCAATATTATTTTGTAAAAATAAAAATATGATTCAAATTAAAATTTTAGAAAAGATTAATGATAATATCGTGGAAAAATTTGTTTGTTAATAACAAAGGAATTAATTTAATTTTCCTCGAAGCAATGTTCCAGTAACCACAATTCGACAAAGAGGCCCTGCTGTATTTTCTATTACAAGTTTTCTGTTGCATTCGTACAGTATTCTGGGAGAGGACGAGTTCGAGGAGGATGAGGAGGAATACTGACTGCTGCCAAGGGCTCACCCCCCAGCGAGGGAGTGACGCCGAAGGAATTACTGAAAAATAATCCCCGTTATTTACGTTCTAAAATTAATCGTTCGAAAGCAATAGAAGCGTTAGGGAAACTTCCAGCAACGAAGATAAATGCATTTACGTTTCCGATTTCTACTGTTTATTGATTGATCTTAATTGCGATACATTGCACTTTGAGCATAATTGCATTCGTTAAAGGAGAATTGGTATAAATAATTTTGCTCCTTTGTATATTTCCCATTTGGATATGGACCATTTTTTGACGGTCCGTAGTAAATGAATTATTAAATTGCTGCATATGATATGGCCGATTCAAAAAAGAGGAAGAAAAAGATCATTTAAAAATTCCAACTAAATATTTTTAACGAATTATACATATTCACGCACGATTTAATGCTTGCAAAATATGAATTATTAAAGAAACAAGTATAAATCAATATTGAGTTTAATTTAACTTTAAATTTTGATAAGCATCTAAAGAAATTTGATCTTTGACCAAGCAAAGAATTGAATTTTAATTGATATTAACATCGTTAAAAATTTTTTCTTCGGCTATTTCATCTTTAACGATATCCCTCTCACAATTTTGCAATAAATCAAAATTAATATTATACATAATATTATACGTTTATTATACGAGATATTATATAAAAATAATTCCTTTTTCTAAAGACTTGTCCCGCGATAAATCGCAATACGAATTTTGAAATTTTAAATCGAACGGGATCGTACATCGAAAATATTTTCCAAAGCGATCGAATTAAACCGAGAATGTCTGCGATATTTTTACACCGAGTTATTCCGAGAAAAAAAAAAATGATTAATCCCTGCAATTGTATAGAAAATGTGATGTTTTTTTTTTTTTGTTTCGATGTCGAGACGCGTAATCGCTTTACAAAATTTTTATACCGCAATAATAAACGGGCTCTCGTGAATTTACAAGGCAAGGTAGGTTTGTTCGACATCGGTGAGAACAAAGCTCAGTCTCGATCATCTACCAGTATTCCGAACGAGAAATTGTAACAAGGTGCGCCTTCCTACAACGTGATAACTTTAAACGTGATAACTTTAAGGAACAAATATCCAAGTGGCACGTTTAAGAAAAAGAGGAAAAGCAACATTCGTTCGTAATAGGATAAATGATGTACTGTATTTTTAAGTCATGTTTATCCAGACTCGGGTAAGATGACGTTTGAAACTATGTAAAAAAAAAAAAAAAGAGAGAGAAAAAAAAAAAAAAATAGAAATAAAATAAAAAACGAAAAAAGCGAAAAAATAAAGAAGAATATTGGAAACGAAATGTGTTTAAAAAGAAGCACGTTGTCCGGATTAATTTGTATCCCGCGATACAATGTTGCTTTACGATAATTCGATGAAATTGCATCGTTCGAAAGTGTTAATTAAATTACATAAAATATCATTTTACCCAGATCTGCGCGTATCCGAGTTCACGATCGAAATGATCGAGAAACATCTACGTTTTGTTAACGTTCGTCGGAGAAGAACAATCGATTCGTCGAGCGTTTCGAACGAAAGTAAGAAAAGAAATCAAAATCCTGTGCAGGCTCGTGTCACGCGAATGTACGTGCCAGTACATACCATTTCAGCGTTTCTATTTCTACTTCGAATGTTCGAAAATCGATGATGTTATTATTCGTGTCGGAGATCGAAGATAAGGGGAGAAGGAGAGAGGATATTTTTTCGACGGTGAAAAATATATCAAAATAAAAAGGAAAAAAAAAAAAAATAAAAAAAATAAAGTAAAAAAAAAAATCGTGGATCATAGTGCTTTCACATGTTGCAAAATTATTTAAGGTTAAGAGGAGAATATACTGCTATTTTTCGCGATAAAGGCGAAGATTATTGTTTAGATCATTGCTATTTTTGCAACAGGAGGGGAGGGGAATAGTTAAATAATTAATAATTTCGAAGTGGTTGGTGAATGAAACGCAAGGAATGATGAAGGCGATGACGCGACGGCCTCCAGGATATGTCTTCGCACCAAAGAGATAAAAAAAAAAAAATGAAATAAAACTCATAGATTTAAGTTTAGCCCGTAAGGTGTTAAGTCTGTGAATATTAATGATCGATACGATTACGATTGTTACAAATTTTTTACGCGGACGCGAGTCGCGTCGTGGTTCTAGTTAGGAACGTACGAAGGATATTTGCATAATAAATGCACGCGTGCACGTGCGTATACGTAGTTTATAGCTGTAGATATCGGTTTTTTCAGTTTCGGTTTTTCGAAAGGGACGAGCGATCTGCGTTTCCACAAGCTGCGAAACAACGTGTGACAACAGCGTTCGCGTAAATTATCAGAGAATATTGATTAGCAATAATTCCTCCCATTTCGATTCATACAAATCCTTAAATTAATCGTTTCGTTTCGAAACATGAACGTAATCTTAGAAATCGAATATCTCTAACGCACATCGTTAATTTTTATAAGAAATAAAAAAAGAAAAGAGGATAAATGCAATAATTTCACGATATCTATACTATAATTTTATAATTTTCAATATTTCTAAGGTAATGTCCATATTCTGTGCGAATGATTCATCAAATTTGATATTATTAGAATTAAAGATCAACAATTAATGTGTTTAGAATTATTAATTACAGTAGACCTTCGAAATTCGAATCCAAGAGACCAAATTCGAGAGTTGTTCGAATTAAAATCTCTCATTTGAAATAGAGATAAATTCAATTTAAATTCCACGTTCAAAATAAATAAAAAAAAATCAATTAATTAATAATTTTCCTGTAACACAATAGTCGAAAATTTCATTATAAAATTCATTATCATTCATATTATCCTTCATTCATTATCATTCATATATCCTTTGTTTCTTTGGAGAAATTATTTATCTATTATTATTATTATACAATTACATTATTACCATAAATTTAATCTAACTTAAATTAGAAGCTTAATATTCTTGTTCGAATTCCAAGGATCCACTGTGTCAGATTTCTAAATTACTTATTAATGTACGTGTATAAATATTATGAATAGAATTTATAACATTAATTTACGAATAATTAAATTACGAAGTCTCGAATCGAGTATTCGAATCGAAATTGGAATTGGCGGCAGGAGATACGTTGTTTCGAAGTTTATGGAATCTAAATCGCGAGCCTGTACATCTAGAATGGTTGTGAATCCTTTACTCGGCCTTACTCTAGGCAACGTGTTGGAGAGATTCGTCTCGAAGAGGCGAATCCCAACGGGAGCCTGCGTTTCGGCACTCATTCCCCACTCGAAGCTTGCTAATCGATTTCCGTTTTGCGCGTGGCTGGCGATCGATCGGCGGATCGTTGGCGCGCTTTTCAAATTTCAACGTCGTTCCACCGTTCTATATTTACGAGATCTTCTCTCTTGCGTCCTTTATCCGCGTCACGTGAAATTTTTGCTCAAAGGCGCTCGATTTACGAAATGATGATAAAAGATTGGCGAAAGGCCAAAGCGAAGAGAAAGAAATTGAAAAAAAAAAATCTTTTCGAACGAGATTAGAAACAATGATATTAATCGAGCTGCTCAATGGAAAAATGATTCGAGCGTGTTTCTTTTCCAAAATGAGGGTAAAAATTTGAATAAACATTTCCTGGTGAAATTATAAAATTGTTAAGGAGAATTTTATTAGGATTAAAATTAAGTTTCATCGAAAATACACTGATTCTGATATATATCTTCCTTTAGAACATGGCTCACGCTTAGAATCCTTTGATTCTATATATGCATATATAAATTCTACGATAATGTAAAAGCTTCGAAAAACAATAATCCAATAATCCATCTCGATATACAAATTTTGTCACTCGTGCCAATTTTCCATTGAGCCCTTCGATTTTCAATGTGATTCATGTTTATCAACGATCGATTAATACGAAAAATTTTAAGTGGCATCATTAAATATTTATCATCTCTCTTCAATCGATAAAATCGTCGAAGCGATCGTTTATTAGACTATTTCGATTATATACTATTCGATTAAACAATTCATCGTGCTTCGATCAATCGTTTCGGAAATTCAAATACAAATTCGTAGAATTGTTTCGATTGGAAAGTCCATCCAAGTAAGAGGAGCTCGTTCAAAGCGTTTCCATATCTCTCATATCAGATCGGTTTAGTGCCAATTAGTCGATTAGAGGAACCTCGCGAATGATCATCGAGTTGAAAAGGAAATCGTAATTAGAAATCATCGGTCGCGGGAGAAGACGTCGATAAAATTAGATAGATTAAATACGAAATTCTAGGAAAAATTGAGAAATATATTGCATTAAAAAGTGATATAAAATTGAGAGAACGAATCGATTCGTGGTTAAAAGTTATACATATACATATATATATATATATATATATATATATTATAAAAAATAAATAATAATAATAATGAAAATAAAAAATATCGACCACTCGTAATTTAAATTAATAATCAAGAATAATCTGCGAGCAATAGCGAAACCATGTGGAAGATAAAAGGAAATTGCATAGACGGTTACAGATTAGAAAGCGGCGATTAATTGTAAAAATCTCTATTTCTATCGATACTTATGCATAATATGCTCTATCGCATGTTATTTAATTAATTCTAATGTACCTGCACATACATTATAGTTAAGCCATTTTCCCTTTCTATTTTTCAACAACTATTTTCCTTTCCTTCTCCTTTCACGACTTTAAACTTCGACATTTAGACGATAGCGATTCCTCGATCATTTTCTACTTCGTCTCTCCTCTCTTTCCTCTCTCTTTCTATCTTACCTATTAATATCTTTCTCAATTGACGATCTATACGGTACGAAGAATAATAAATAAATAAATAAATAAATAAATAAATAAATAAATAAATAAAAAATAAAAAAATGAAGAACGCTCTTCGAGAAAGCTTCCCGGTTCTTTACTCGAGAATATTAGATCTCATCTAAGAAGGAAAAAATTGTTCACAGCTTCGTGCGTACCATTGTAAGTCTTGAGTATATATATATATATACTATATATATATACTTTGTATATAATATATTATATAAAACGTACTCGTTCTGCGATACTAACGGACTATTGTAAATAAAAGATTGTACGATATTTCGTTTGAAATATACAGAAACATTGTTTTCTGTTAAATACAATCGACTTTTCTCTTTGGGACATTAAGTCACTTTTCTCTTTTTACTACCCTTTATTTTTTCTTTAAACTTCGTTTCCTCTTCTTTTCAGAATTGCATCGATCGGTTATAACAAATTTTCATCATCGATCGCGTTATTCGAGCGAAGCGAATCATGGAATTGCTAAAAAAATTTTTTACTTTACGAAGTAATTCGATGAATTTTTGTATGTATCTATATGAGACAATGAATTTGAGCGTCGTGTATTTATTTCGCGAATGTACATAGCCCATGTAACGGTGGCAATCACTTTGGAAAAGCTTTTAAGCTTTAATATACATACGTGTATTTCGTGCTCAATCCTTCCTAGGCCTTCGAAAATATTGTGTCGAGAGCGACGAAATGTCCAATAAACGAAAAGTTCATCTTTCATGGGTGAATCATTAAATAGAAAATGCGTTATTATTGAAAGGAAAATTTATAATATAAAAATACGTTTTCTATGTGAGGCGAATCTTTGATTCGAATTATTTAATGTTGCCGATATAATCAAGCTTTACACGTGTAAAGTTTGCAAATCTGTTAAGACAACGATTGCTTAGAAAATTTACATTAATGCGATGCCTCTTGCAACTCCTCGAAACTTCAACAAACCTTATTGCTGCATTAAATTATTCAAACTGTGGTGAAATTATAACTCTCGCTGGTTACCGAATTTTCGAATTGTTCAGTGTATTATGCAATTATACCAGAGAACGAGAAACTTACTAACTAGATGGAAATTATTGCACAAGTTACGTGCAATAATTAAATTGCAATTACAATTGCGAGATGTAAATGTGTAAATATTTAAATTGTACGTTTTGTTATGAATACTGCGAAATTGTTATGAATAATGAATATTATTATGAATATTGAATAACGAGAATGTAATACAATTGGACGTAAAATAATAAAATTATAATTTGCATAATTTTTTTTATTATTAAAATTTATCGACAGAATCAGAATTTATTTTAACTGGAATTAAAACTGGATAATATATATGTGTGTATATATATCTATAAATAATTATTTAAAGATATAATTATATAACTGGTTATTAAGCTATATATAACTATTTACGAGATTTACTTCTCACCTTCATAAAATGATTCCTATACTTAAAGAAACACTAGAAAATACTCATTTGCGTAACATTTCTAAATATATATCAGTATATATCTAAATATATATCAGTAATAAAATTTGTAGTATGATGATTCATTAACTTCGACTTAATTAAATAACAATTTACAACAACAGATTAATAAAAAAATTAGATACAAAAAGATTAACTTTACGAATATCATCTACTTTATCAAACAAAGTAACATATAAATAAATAAAAAATTCAATTTATTATTATCTATACTCTAAGAAATTTACTAAAATTGCTACACAATTACTTCCCTTAAAACATTTGAAATTTACCTAATCATCTCCACAACATAATTCTTAAACACCATTCTTAAACACAATTTAAAAGTATTGATATAATCTCTAATTAATTTGCTCATCTAAGTAATATTAGTGTATTTAAAAAAAGAAAAACAGTCATAGGCGATTATAATTTAATAAACAAAGTGTCATTAAAGCTATTATCTCAAAATAATACCAAAGAAACCAATCAGCATAAAAACTTTATAACTACCACTGTTATCTAACAAATTATTTAACAAACGTCACTGAACAAAATTACCTTCCTGCCTAGAAAATTATCTCAAATATACTCAAAAGAGGTCAGCATCGATCTCATCCATTCCTAATTAAATTTATCCACACGAAATCGTAAGCAAAAAGGAGAAACAATTCAAAATAAAAAAATTCGTAATACTCGCCCCTCCCTATAAAGACATAATAATATCGAACAAACAGCACAAAACCTTTACTACTATCCGTGCCATTAATCAAAATTAATTAACATTGAAAATTAACTTCCTGCCTACAAAAAGATTCGAAATCACCCTCAACGTTCTCAAAAAGTCAGAATATGTCGACATATAATCCACTTCTAATTAATTAGCTTATCCGCAAACGAAGTCTTACTTTTATAAAGAGAAACAGTCGTAAGAGAGGGTGGCTCTTCTGCGTATCGTTCCTCGACATCGAAGAGCCACCATAAACGCGATGAGGTGACGGTGCGCAAACTCGGTATGGGAGAGCTCGCCAGCCATACATTCGACGGACAGACTTGTTTTCAAACAGTCATCCGGATTGCGTGGGTGCCTCGTGGTCGTTCGACGCTGTACCGAAGGTTGTAGAAGACCGTTTCGTGTCAACGGACCACGGGGAAGCAATGACATCGAGGAAGATGGATGGAAATGAGAATCCGGACGGTTCATATCGTTATTGACCGATATCTCGTCGGATCTGGTGTATTCGAAAGTGAGCAGAGTTAGATTTTTGCCCGCGGCTATCGTCGAGTCGTGCAGATATCGATAGATAGATAGATAGATATCGAGGGATCGTGCGATATTGCCGTGCGAGGGAACAATAGAGTGAATTTCGATGGATTTCATCAGTGTCAGGGTTGGAAAGGTGATTGAAAATTTCTATCGGTGATTTGCTGCTACTTGCCGAGAAGCAGGTAAAATATACGTACGAATTTATGTACGATGTCGATTTTATTTTATTTTTTTCTTTTTTTTAAATATGGATATAATAAATGAAAATTAGAATTTTTCGTATTTAATTTTATCACTATGTTTGATCGTGCTCGATTGCAAATTATAATTGGAACTGTTGATGGTTTTTTGTTTAATATTATTGTTATTATATAGTTTGGATCTATATAGAGGAGAAGTCGAGTCGATTTCTAAAAATAAAAGATAAGAAGTAGTATTCACTAGGAATTATTCGTGTTTAATGTTATCACTATGTTTGATTGTGCTCGATTATAATTGGAACTGTTGTTGGTTTTTTGTTTAATATTATATAGTTTGGATCTATATAGAGGAGAAGTCGAGTCGATTTCTAAAAATAAAAAATAAGAAGTGATATTCACTAGGACGTCCTCGACTGGATATATGTATGTGACATTTAAGTCTCAAAAGTAGACTTAAAGGTAAACGATGAAACATGGATATATATTGTGGACACGTTTATAGTAAATGTTGTTATAACACTGTTTAGAGAACGTGCTATTATTTATTTAGAGAACGTGTATAATAGTTTGTAGGATTCAAAGTTTACATTATGGGAATCAGGTATCTTGAAATTTCATGTATCTCGTATCAATATAATAAACAAAGTATAAAATACAATAGATATATAAAATAATTTCGTTCCTAAATTAACTTGTTAATATTAATTTCATTTGTAAATGTTTTCACTAGAATCAATGTGTAATGATATTTATTTGCATTATTTTCTTTTTTATCTGTATTGGATTAAAATTTTATTGCTAATTATAATCAAAGTTCATACCGGTAATTCTCACCCGAGCGAATGCCTTCGATAAAAAAAAAGAATTCAATTTTTAAACGCGTAAAAATAGATTATTAGCTATTACAACTTTACATGGATCTTTTTTTATACTTAACTATTTTTTATTTTAGAAAATACACCGCAAAATTAGCTCTATCGTGCTATCATTAGATTTTTGCATATATATATATATCATTTTAAAATGAAAATCTCAAAGATCAAATATTATACTCTGGCCAAAGAATATTTAAAAAAATATTATCATCGAGACAGATATACCAATATACTCATCGCACGTACACTGACGATTGGCCTTTTCGAATTCCCTTTGAGATCAACCTTAAGCATCGTTAGATCATAAGCTCGCGTGAGAATATTCAAGAAACCTTAGAACAGGATAGTTTATCAGAGTTTGAAAGTTTCCATGAATCGATATGTATTATTTTCGAATGGCCGTTAAGCGATCGTCCCTTACGCCGTAATAGGATTACGAGTATCTAATTGCACGTCATCCGATGGAGTGCATCTGTTTACACTAACGCTGCGCCTTAATGAAGTTAAAATCCGGTAATTGCCTTAATAGCGTTAAATTTGATAGCGCCAAGTAAAGAAAAAAAAAAAAAACGATCTCGAGATACTTGAAAGATTCTTAATTTGTGCGTCTACGCAAAAATTTCTGTAATTTTAAAATCACGAAATAGAATATCTTTCTTTGAAAAAATAAAACTTCACGATATTCGTACAAAATCAATCCCTATCTTTTTCTTCTATTTCACAAAGAAGAAAATTTTCACAACTTTCCCCAAAATCCATTTCTTTTTCCCTATCAATAGAATATTTCCCTCGCTCCCCTTCATTTCACGTAAAACGGGAGTATCCCTCGTTGTTATTCATAGAATCGTTCTTTCTAGAATCGATAATTTCCGAGATATTCTTTGATATCACGAGGATTCGTAGGAACGATGAGTCGAAAATCGATTCGGCGAAAGGCTAACGAGACCATCGCGATACGATTCCTTAACGAGGGGATCATCCTACGTGCAAAACGAGAGGCAAACCGAAATCGATAGAAAGTTTCGCTTGTGCGAAATTTTGTTCCACTCCTCGAAACTTTCTCCCTTATTTCAATTTCGGGATTATTCGAGAAACGAGGACTGGTCGAGAAAAGTACTTTTCGAGTACGTATTCGAGTTCGATCGCATGCACGGACTTTATGTAAAATCAACCACCTTACGTAACCGGAAAATCAATGTTCCACGCGACCTTTCATACTTCGATATCACTTAAATCGAGGACGAACTTCTTTTTTTATTTTATAGAAGCGCGCTTCGATCGGTTTATCCAAGGGGAATACAAGGAGAAGAGAGAAGGATTCGAGTCGAGGTGGGTTATAGGTAAAATTTTTGTATGAATCGATGAAACGTGTTTCCGAGAAGAATATTCCCGCTCGAGCGTTGAGACACCTGTTATGGGAACGGGATCGAAGGTTTGGAAAATTCAAGAACCGAGGAAAACTTTAGCTCGGCGATAATTCATGGAATATCGTAAATTAAATTACATTCTTAAAGGGATCTCCATAGCTTGTTTCTCGATCCTTTCACGCGAAAGTAATTAACCGATAGATGGAAATAACCCTTCTGCGATTTAAAACGAGAGAACCGACGAGGATAATAGATCAATTTTCAATGCTTTAATTATAATAAATCTCTCCTCCATGTCGTGATTGATGGATTAAGTGAATTTGTGAATATTTGTTTTAGAAGATGAGATGATTAAATTTGGGGAATAAGATCCGTATTTATTTAGTGGATTTTATATACTTTCTTTCTCTTTATGAGTAAACTTATGCGTTTTAATATCTGTGGAAATATATGTAGATTTGTTTCATTATAATTAAATGTATAACGTGCACATTGTTAAAAGCGAAATATTATTTTTTTTTAAAAATATAATGTAAAATAAAGCTTTAGAATTTTAATAAATTTCTTTCTTCAAATTCGAAAAGAAAAAAATATTGATCAAAAAGGACTGGTACAACTTCATTAGGAAATGTGGTCAAAAGTCGTCAAGCGTTGCATTTTATATTTCAAAGAGAAATAAAAGAAATAAAAATTGAAATGAAATAACATTATGTTATTATTTACCATATTAACCTTTCTATTATATTCGTACAAAGAACGTTCATCCACATATTTTGAATTAACGCTTAATTAAGATTAACCAGTCTAATGTAAACATTTATTCTATTAATATAAATAATTGCAATTAAATTTCAATCGCAATATTAATAATTCATATTCTCAAAAAAATAAAAGAACAAAATGAAAAAAAAATTTACATCCCCCTTAAGATCCATCATCTACTTTTCAATTATTCCCTCAAACAAATTTACCCCTCATCGAACGATCCATATCGATCGACGTCACGACTAATATGGATTGCGTTTTCTTTCCAGAAAACGAACATAAACAACCATCGTCGCTTCTTCCAAGTTCCACGAACGAATCTGTACGAATTCTGGACGGATCGATGACAAACAAAGAATATCCCCCTCTGTCGAGAGAACGATTCGTGACGAGCGAGCCGAGAAATCGTCGTGCTTGGAAGCGGATCCAAACTTGATGAGAAAGGAGACTTAGGTTAATCCGTTTTCAGAAATTATCCGTTGGAAAGAGGGAAGGTGGAAGAAAGGGCGGGTGTCCGATTGGTTGGCTCGCTATGGGTCGAAAGCATAAACGCCGCCTGATACCGGAACAGGATCGCAGGATATGCGGGAGTATCTGCTTCTGTCAGTTCACCATTGTGATCAGTTGTGTCGCGTTGGTTTATCTAAGCGTGGCGATCTATATGCCGTCCCACAGGTAAACGACAAGGCTTTGCATCGATTAATTGGCCAAGGCCGATAGTAATTAAGTTACGACTTGTCCGGCCTCAATTTCCACGGGAAATCTATAACTCGTGTTATCTATGATCCCGACTTTAACCCTTTAATTTTATTCGTGAAAGAAGACTACTTTGAGGGTAGGAGATTTCGATTTGAATTGTGAAAATTCTTGTATCGGAGCGTTATGATTTTAGAAAATGTCGATAATGAAAGAAAATGGATTCTTTTTCTTTCTTTTTTTTTTTTTTTTTNTATTTCCAGTGACATAATGCATAGCTATTGTCGCGCAATATCTATCCAATTTAATCACGGTGTTGCGTCACGGGTTTGCAATCCTTATTCTAATTGTTCGATTACGACACTATATTATAATTGATAATTCGAGTTTATTATTTCTCTGTTATTATTTAATCAATGAGACTCGTTGAAATAAAAACGAAGATAAAAGTGATATAAATTATAGATAATTATAGATACCAATAATGTATTTATAATTGAACAAATCCATACCGTAATTCTTCTTTTTTCCATTATTTTCCTCGAAATCCATCAAAGGATAATGTTAATAATTTAAAAGTAATCATGATAATTTGCTAATTCTACACTGTGATGGACGCACCATGGTCGATGTAATTTATCAGAGCGATTCGTTATAACTGATAACGCGATAATCTAACGATAGATCTTGCAATTCGAGGAACGTTCGATCATTCGTATAACATCCTCGAGATTTCAAACGCATAGGTCAAAGTTGAGGTTTTACATTGCAAAATGCCTCCTCTTAATCCTCTCTACCTCTGTTATGAATCATAAATTACGTGGACGTGATCGATCCACTATATTTCCATTATATCTATTATCGATGTTCAGTCGAAAAAAAAAAAAAATATATATATCTTTCGAAACTGTACGTCCGATATTAACGCGATGTCAACAAATTCATCGGCGTGTACACGAGGGAGTATCGCGCCCCGTCATGCAAAATTCAAAACCACTCCCAGGCGAAATATTAACGACGGCGGCGCAATTAATTTCCAGAGCTTTTCACGCGGGGATCGATCCCGATCCAGTCATGTGCCAAACCGTTAACACCACCTTTACTAATAATTGCGGTTGGGCGAGTTGCGGGGAGTGGTGCTTGACAAGAACCACAGGATTCTGCCCTCAGATCCACGCGACCGTAAGAAGGAATGGAACGGACATCGTTTTCGAAAATTGCACGAAATTCAGCACCATATCTTGCCCGAAGGTCAGTTTACCAGATATCTCGATTTTTGACTTTTCATTCCATTGATAATTTTAAATTTCTAAATGTTTTCGTTGAATTGGTGGTGAATTCTTTTTTTTTTTTTTACATATATATATATATAAAATAAAATTTCAATATGCAATTTTATCGGAATATTTTTTTATCAGCCGGGAAAATTTATGATCGATTTCAACGAGAAACCAATGATAGATTTAAACTAATAGGATGGAGTAGCATGTAAGGGGAATAAGAGCGTATACGGTCAGACACGTTTTACGACCACTTCACATGCTCCTTTAATTCACATGCGCTCCACGTTATAAACTGCTTCGATAAAAAAAGTTATTCAGATAAAACGCGTATCAAACTTTACATTTATGCATTTAAATAGATATCAACAAATGGTCAATATCTTGCTACGACATCATTGCTACATCTACGACAACTTTATATTAATGTAATTTAATTATTTAATTATATAATGTATAGAAAAGGTTCTCTGCATAAAAATGCTATACATATTTACAAGTTTAATTTTCTTATTATAATAGAATAGAATGAGCCAAAGAGTTGTAAGGAATTGTACGAAACTTTTAACGTTTATCATAAAAAATATAAATTTTTAATTCTATAAAATATACGATATAATATAAAAATGAAAATTTAATTTTTAATACTTTAATAATAGAAATTATTTCACCCCTTCTATACTGTATTAATAATTACATTTGTGTTCATAAATTACCGTAGATTTTTGATAAATGATTTTTAATTATTCGAACATTTTTTGTAATAAGTGGATAGAATGTGTTACTTAGACTCAGTTATTATTACTCAGTTATTAAAATTGAGTCAAAAATGAACGAGAAAGGCTAAATTGAGTTGCTCGAGCACGTTTCTGTATTTCTCGAAACGCGAAAAGGCGGAAAACGTGAATATTTTCGCGCGAAATATCGTCAAACGTTCTGTGAATTTTTCAACATTCGATATCGATCTTCCCGATTCGTCCAAGCATCTCTTCGCATAATAATTTTCCCGAATTCCTCTCACTATAAGTGTAACACCTCGAACAAATAGTTTCCATCCCCTGGAGAGACGCGGCGCGGAATAAATTGATCTGAATAACTTTCTAGAATTGCGCTTCTCGCAGCATCACGCGGAAGAATATATTTTATCGGCAGAAAATTGTTAAGCAATAATATCTCAACAATGATAGCGGACAACAATTTTCCATTATTTTTGTCGCTTGAAATCGATGTGTCTGGGCGTTTTTTTTTTTTTTTTTTTCGTTCTAAAAATATTATTCCCCGAACAAGTAAGGCCGTGAAACTTTGCCTCTCAACGCGCTCTTTCTCCTCTTTCAGTATTAGCTCCGCTCGCGAAATAATTAGAGAAATTGCAATCTCGTTATTTCCCGCGTCGAACGCGTTCGTTTTAAACCTCCATTTTCTCCGCTTGTTCCGCGGCCAACAATACACCGGAAGTGATCAAATTGCACGCGACAGAAAAGAGCTTTTGAACGAACGCCATTCGCGATAACTCGCGAAGATCATTATTATCGACTCGATTTTTTTCAGAATTTTATTCCATTCCATCATCGTTGTCAACTTCAACAAAAAGTCGATTTCTCTCTCGCCCACTTGTCGTTTTTTTTCTTTTTTTTTTTTTTTTTTTTATTGTTCGAATTGGTGTATAGGCGTGTCGACGATCGTTGATCACCGTGAAAATTTCTCGGATCTTTCGCGCGTTTCTCTCACCGAGAAAATCGATGGAACAGCTCGCACAAAGGGCAGCCACGTCTTTAATTAATCCGAGTACAAGTAGTTCGATGAACGTTGCTCTAATGGAATTAACGGGGGAAAAAATCTGATTACACCAGAGAGAGGATGAGAACGGAGATGGAGGGCGTTTTAACGCAACTATCCCTGCCATTTTACGGTCGGAATTTCTGTTACCGCACGGTGGATGATGGACCACGAAAGAGTGATTTTGCAAAAGTGAATCGAAAAAAAGGATAGAACAATTCTTTGATAAGAATCGAAATGCCACTCTATTGATTCGTTTAAAAAATAAACGAAAAATTTCGAGAAAATTGAATTTTAATATTCACAAAGTAATTCAATATTTTTAACACTGTTCTTTGATATTGTTCTTTTCTTTTTTTTTTTTTTTTTTTTGAATTTTGATCTCAAGAAACAAAGATTTTACCGAAATTTTATTCTTCTTTTTCCATATTATATTGCACGTAATATAATTCTCTTCTGAAATATTTTGTACAGTTAAAAAAAAAATAGGTAAAAAGAGTATCAAGCGCGGATAGAGGCGCGTTCTAAAAAGATTATTCGCATTGCAAAAAAAAGTGCAAAAAAGAGAGAATAGCATCGAGTACAGATGACTGATTGTACTTGGTCAAAATGTTCATTGTTTGGAATTTTTTGACGGAAGTAAACACAAATACAACAAATACAACGCGAACAATATTTTCCAAAAATTAAAACCATTGTTAAATAGCCGATCATCAGCAGACGGAAGTATCGATTTATTCATATTATCAAAATTATATTTTGCGAATTCTAGAACTATTACAAATCAGAGAAACATCTATAACAACAGTACAACACATCTCATTATCATCTCGATAATAATCTGAATATTTTGCATTAATCATGCAACGTTTGCATAACTGTTTACATATTGCTTGATAATTAGAAATTGACAAATAGGATCATTGAAAAATTAATAGAATTCAGAAATATCCACATTTGCATTGTGTAAATCTATACAGTTATGAGAAAATGAAAGAAAGAATTTGGATTGAAATTTTAAAAAGTTATTATAAAATTTTATAAAATGGATATTTAGGAATATGATCTCGTGTGTTGCGAACGTGTTGTTGTGCTGTTAAATGGATGATAAAGTTGTAAATATATCGATGCTGATCCAACGTGATAAATTAATATAATGAAATACTAATTTAATGAACGTAGACAGGCGAACCAATTGCTTCGATGCGCTAACTTGATTATCCAATACGTAACGCTTTCACGATCGAGTTCGTCTTGAATTACTTTCTAATGGCGTATCCTACTCGCCTGCCACACCTTTTATCGATCATCTCTCACGCATCGTGATTCAAAATAAAACTTTTTTTCGCGGATTTGTTTGAATTTCTTTTTTTTTTTCATCGTGATCCGAAAGATCGAGCATTATTTTCATGAATTTCCATGAATTTCTGTAAAGTAAGTGCAAACAAAAGAGGAAAAAAAAAAAAAGAAATTAAATTTTTTATTATACTACAATAGAAGCTAAGAATTGAGAATTATGAAGTCAAAAGAGAATAGAAATTTAACTTTTACGTGTTACAAGCTTCGTTTTTTTTTTTTTTTTCTTCCATTTATCCAAGAGCTTATATGAAACGTGACAATGATAATGAAGTTAATATAGAATTATATATATGTATATATACATCAATCATAAAATTTCTATCCAGAAGAAACACGCGTCAAAATGGAGGAATATAAACGACTCCCAAATGAGTTTCTGCGTGAGAACGAAGAGAAATGGATGCGCGTGACTTTTTTAAATTGAAAAGAAATTTTTAATACAATTCGAATGGTTAAAACCAAAGAATCTCTTTTTTTATCTCGTCCAGGTGAACGAGGCTTCTTTTAAAAAATACAATTGCAACAACGGCAGCGAGTGCAGCGTGCTTTCAGGCGTGTTTAACTGCAACCTTGGCCACTGCGTGAACATAAGCGAGCTGATGTTATGCCATTACAAGGCAGATAGAATTGTCGTGGACAGCGAGAAGGACAACATGAAACTGAACGGCTTCTTCAGCTGTCACAACTCGAGATGCACGAAAATCAAGAATCTGTTCAACTGCGATCGTTATTGTCCTGATATCGTCACGTCGGACGTGAACGTGTTCCTTATGCAAGATGACAACATCGTCACAGCGAAATGCAAACGTGGCCTGGCACTGAACAAAGCGAATGGAAATCTGCCTGGCGTCAGGCTAACCACGCCTGACCAATTTTGGGAGGATCGAAACGGGAGCATTATTGTTAGCTGTTTGGAGGTGCACAAGAAGATGAACGACGTAAGGTGAGTGTCAGTCAGAAGATTATTAATAATTATGCAGATAGTTTTAAAATTTTATTCCATATAAAATTGAATTTTATATGAATTTAATAAAATATTGAACTTACGATGATTATTGATTCTTGTTAATAGTTTTATTTAAATTCCGGTTTCAATAATTTTTTGATGATACTCACACTCTTGCAATGTAAATCAAATTTGAACGTCTTTTAAAATAAACAAATTTGTAATTTTAATAATAATAAGGATTAATATTTTTTAAATTAAATTATTCGAGAAATTGAAGTGTAATTACTATAAAAATAACAGTAAACTGTTATTATCAAAAGAAGTTTTTATTGGTCTTCGATGTAATCTTATTACACCTGGTATCTGATGTAGAAAGTAAGGATAAATACATAGCTGTTCGTGAAATTTAAAATATGATAAAGTTAATTCTGGGAAGCATCTCTTGTTGAATATTAATATTTTATGAATCTCTCCTTTCATTTACATGTTTTCATTTTCTCTCTCTCTTTTGTATATTTCTCTTTGTATATTTCTTCGGTATATTTGAAAAACATTTTAATTTAATTAAATCCCAATCCATTAAAATTCATAATTAAAAATTTAACTCCTTATGTAAAACTCTTATTTTATATAAAAGCAAATAGTCAAATGAGCAGATATAAGAGATGATATACCTTCAAGTTCTAACAACAAGGAATTAAATTGTTGCATGTCGTGCCAGTCGTTGAATCGATACTACTTAATGACTTCATTTTATCGCGACAATCGAGATTTCGAATGCAAATCCGACGAAAGGATTGTATATAGAGCTTTCGAGCAAGCTCGAAAGCTGTCTGGCGACGTAATTAAGACGTGAGAATGCAAACAGTCGCGTATATCTATTAAATGTAATAGATTTAATTCAATATCCGTCAATTAAAATATTTTAAATCCGAGTGTTAAAATGATATACTTTTAGAAAAAGTTGTACAACTCACAAAATATAATAAGAAATGATGTCAGCTATCAAATTAAAAACGTTTGAGTAAATATCGAATGGCGAGCAAAAATCAAATATAAATCTGACATTTTTATTCAGGAAAAGAAAGAATTAGAATAAAAAATAAAAGTAGAAGAAGAAAAAAAATAATGAAGATAATTTTAAAGAAACTTTTTTGTTTAAAAAAACATCGAATTAATGTATATTTCTAATATTTCATCAAACTGAATGAATCTGATGATGAAGAAAACGACTTAAAGTTCTTCTCGTGTATTTTGTACATTTCATATTTCTTTTTTCATATCTTATAATTTTCTAGTTTTAAAAAAAAAAAAAATGAACGACGAGATAAGAGAAGAAACTTTACAATGGATAAATGAGAAGCTGGATATCGCAAAATTCCACGTTTAATCATATAAACCAATACGATAATGGTCCAATGCATACTGCTACCCTTTACGAAATCAATATTGGATTTCAACGTTCTTAGAACGATCTGAAAAGAATCTCCGATTGAAAATTATTTGAGCGTGAAATAACGCAAAAAAAGAGAATTATTCTATTCTAATTTATATTCGTTCGAATTTAATTCGGTTCGCATTCATTTTTATACGCGATTCTATATGAATTAATAAATTGAAACTCAACTTCGTGTTTAACTTATGTCAATACTTAACACAAAATTAGAGATTTTTTAAAAAAATTTCCAAATCTGATATCATTCTATTTATTCGATCTTGAATAGAATTTAATCGAAATGGAAAGTTAAAATAAGAAATTTTGATTATTGATAACAAAGATTGGTAGAATACTATTTTTTTCTCGAGGTTTGCCCTTCAACGTTATCGAACTTTACCGTGATATGAATTGTAAGATTAAAGGTTAATTTATTCGAACACAAACGCCTATGCAATTCCCCTTTAATTGTACCGTACAATTGTATTCCTACATTTTCTTTTACTTCTCACGGACACGTGGCACATGCATTTTCCTTCATAGGGTTTAGAAGACGCCAACGAGGGTATTTCCATGGCAACCATTGATCCTGCGGCTCTATCCCCCGATTCACTTCTATCTTCAAGTTTTTCTTCGCGTTTCTTTTATTTCGATATTTTCTCTCTTTTTACACCGATGGACGCCCACGCGGGGGGACGAAACGATCGACAAGCAGGGAAAAATTTTACAATGAAACATCCCATAAAAAATGGTCGAGAAATGTGTACTCGCGGTCGCAGAAACGCGAGATTTTTCTCGAAATGTATTCACGAAAGTAATGTTTCATCGAAAAAGATAGGGAGAGACTCCTCAACAATTTGCTTTTAAAACAAATGCGGCACGAGGGGAATAATTCAAAGAATTGAAAAATATAAGATGTTTCTTTTCTCTCAGAGAAATTAAATCGAAAACATTGTTTTCTGATACGAAGAATATATTATATATTCTATTTATATATATTATATATTCTATATATTATATATTCTATTTCTATTACAAGCATTTATACGATGCATGTATACGATATATCAATCGAGCTTACGTATAATAAATATCTAATATAATAAAAATATGCTATTTGGATTCGCCCTTTGTTACATAAGATAAACGATAAAAAAAAATAAAAATAATAAAATCGTTCAAGAAATAAGTATGCTTTATATTCAAAGATAATAAATTGTTTTTTTATATTCTTATTTACATTCTAATTCTCAAAAAATTCTCTCTATCGAAAAAATTAAAAAATATGTAAAATAAGTTTACGAGAACTTTTTTTATTCCTATACAAAACATTATTCTACAATGTTATTTTCTCGCGTAGACTCGTTCCTTTTAAGATCGATCTTTCGTTTCGAAAGTATTCATCAAAAATTTATCACAGGAAACATTCTCGAAAGGATATATACATCCTGTGTTTTTTTTCTTTCTCTCTTTCTCTTTCGCAGGACACAGGACTGCGTGAACGGCACCTTGTTAAAGGAGATCCCATTACCTCAACCAACCATCAACTTCACGAGTTTTCTGAACATATACGAGAAGAGCTTGCAATATCCAGTGGATCCTACGAATATCTATGTACCTGAGCAACGATCCCTCACGATCTACAACAGTTCTCGCCTCTACATCAATTTCGAGGGTTGCGTCAATACCCTAAAAGGGGAATGTAAAGATTTCCTCGCCACTCACGGTCGAAATGGCGACAATCAGACGGCGCAGAGTAGATACCCCTGTTACTACAACAAGGTATCCCAATCTTTGTTTGAACTTCACGTTTTTCTTTTCCTTTCTAAAATATTATTTAAATATATTCACTTACAAAAGAAACAAATCAATGGCTTGCTAAAATTTCTTTTTATCTTTTATCAGTTTTCAATTAATATTAATACAAATATAATTTCAAAAATAATCATATCGTTTATTGATATATATGGGGTATTATTTCCCTATATTATTTTCTATCTATTTGTATAAAAAAAAAATATATATATATAAAGAAATTCGCAAACGATAAGTTTGTTTTTTATAAGTAAATGTATTTAATTATTCCATGAATAATTCTGCAATGTTAAATTAAGAACCTGTTGCTTCGACCTACTATTTTTATCACGAGTTTCAATTTAAAGAGCGTGTTTCGTAATAATTTATGTACGTTCTGATTTATGAGAAAACTACAAGGAACAATTTCACGGAGAGATTTCTAATAATATTTTTGATATCTATTATTAAAACAAAAAAATTATTATTTCTTGCCATTATTTTAATTCCAAAAGTAAATATTACTCAGCTAATTAAGAAGCTTTATAAAGCTCGAAACAAAATGTATTCAAGCTCGTGGCGCTACGATAGATTATTCCCATTAGAAAAACAACTCGATGCTTTCATTTCCATCTAATCAAATTTCGAACTTGATAATACCATTCGCTGTGTTTCAAGTCGTTATATAACTTTCATAGAATGGGCATAGAACGAAATGAAACTTTTAACCGAGAGAAAAATTACGCAACTGGAATTACAATAAATTTTCTCGAAATTAAATTACCGCTTTAGTATGCAACAACGAAAACGCTAAAATTACCACCAATGAAAACGTCTTCTAATTTTTCTATGAATATATATAGGTATATATACATGCAAAAAGGTTATGCAATGATTATTTTATTCGAAGCAGGAGATTTAATGAGCGATTCGAGTGGAATTCTGTCTTACCCACTATTTTTGTATCTTTCATTTTTTTCAATGAAAAAATTCCTCGTTCAATTCTTTCTTAATTGAATCTTGAAATTATTCTCTGAAATGTCACAGCAACTCTTAACGATCGACTCTCTTGCTTTTTTTTTCGCGAATTAAATTACAGAATCTAACGAAGTGCATTTAATTATTATTATTATTATTTTTGCACTAAATTTTTCCGTGATTCATGGTTCAGAAAGGCTCGAATATTAATGAAAATTCGTGAATACGGATCTACCAGCATATATATTTTATTCATATCGTTTCGTGTGCGATTGCCTCATTGAAAATGTTTCAAGTGAAATATTTCAAACGTGATCGTTGCTGTTAAACTATTCCTCGATATATTTCGATGAATATATAACGTGGAATAAATTATAGAAGATAATATTTGAAATATTTATACGCAAATATTGCATGTAACATATAATTAATTAGCAACCGAAGATTGATATATGAATATGAATTCGAAGTTAATATTAATTATTGTTTTTCAAAGAATAATATTTCTTTCTTGAGATTTTTCAATCCTTTCTTTCTACCAAGCTTTTCCAATGTGTGAAAATATAAAAAAAAAATATAAAAAAAATATAAAAAATATATAAAAAAATATAAAAAAATATAAAAAAATATAAAAAATATAAAAATAAATATAATATATAAAAAAAATCGGATCGTTGCTCAATTTTTATTATTTATTCAAACATCTTAAAAACTCCACAAATCTAATGAAAGAGATTGCCCGTTGAAATTAAACTATATTTCACATTTGGAATTCCTTTGAAAAAGATAGGGCGAATATAAAGAAACCAAAGTGACTGACAGAGAGAAAATTCTATGAGGAAGCTATTTCATTTTTCATTAAGTATTCGTTCCATTACTAACCTAGATCTTGAATTTCTTAAGAAGCTTTCCTCTCGATATTTATGCCTTCCCATTCTTAAAACGTCATTGCAATGTTTTTGACATTCTTCCCAATAAAGAGACGTAGAAAATGCATAAAAGAAATCATAAATTATTGTACCATTATATACTAATATACATATCAAAACAGACATCATATAAAACTACTATGCACACATATCTATATACACATATGAAATCAATAATTGTAATTAGAGAGCAAATATCATTTGAATCTAGTTTACCATTGATACTACCATCAAGATACACTTTATTTACTATTATATAATTGACAAGAACGATAAAAAAAAATAGCATATGATAAAAGAATTATAAAATCAATAGTATAATTACGATATTTCATAGAAAATGCAATCTAATGTAGATTTCTGTCCAATGAAACGTTTACAAGTTATGAACAAGATAAAAATTTTCGACTGAAATTATCCATAATTTCAATTTGTCAACCCTCCACTTTTTCAAATAGATCGCATGTACATCGTTTTCTATTTATTTACAATTATGAATCATCAAAGAAACAATTGCAATTATATAAGTTGTTCCACAAGAATTCGTATTATCTTAAGTCATACATATTACATATCGTATTACCTTCCACAAAAATTTGAAGAATATTGTAAGCGAGGAATATGCGCGTTTACAAGTCACAAGTCATCGAAAGATTACTCAACCCCTGACTTCCCTAACTCCATTTGTTACAAAATAATTAAACAAATACGTGTAAAAAATTTTCCTAATTTTATCGTGTACTCATTTTCAAAAATTCAAAAAAAGAAAAGCATCGTCAAGCCTTTTCATCACACGTACAGATTATTAGTGCAAATATTAAGTAAACAAATAAACAAATACAATTCTAATTTACATATCTCCAAAAAAAAAAAAAATCATCACCACACAAATCCCGAATTATTCTGAGATAATTCCTCCTCAATGTATTCCAATTTCCAATTTTCCCACAACGGTGTTATTTTTCCACATCTTCGAAAGAAAAATCATAAATTGAGATCAGATGAGCGTCGTTTGGGACGATTCCTCGGGGTATTTCCGATATTTCCCGCGCGATATCTCTTAATGCCATTTGTTCCAGAACAACTCGCTGTTAGTCGTCGCACGTTTCGACCTGAACAAAACGCGGACGGAATTGCTGATCGCCATCATCGTGCCGTCCGGCCTGTTCGTCATCAGTCTTACCACCCTCATCGTAATAACGCGATCGGTCCAAGTGGGCGACGACGCGAAGATGCGTTGCCGTTACTGCGTCGACAAGCAGGAAGTCGAGGGCGAGGACGAAGGGCTCGTCGAGGCTACACCCTCCTCGTCTCAAGGCCAGATGAACGAGAACGAGATCAAAAGCATGGCGCTTTAGCAGTTTAAGGCGTCTGGGGCGAGCACCGTGCTCCGTTACGAGAGGGTGCCATTGATAGACACGGACGAAGCCGAGGATTCCTTTTGAGCAAGGGATCACCCTTTGATTGGGATGATTAGGATTAAAATTACAGTGCTACGATCGACGAAAACGACGTGCCAGAACGATGAATGACCAATTACCTTCGTGGAGATACGATTTTGAATTTGATTGGAACTCGTGTGAATTGTTGAATTCACTTTGTTTGAATTCATCAAGATGGACGTCGTTTACAGGGATGGAGATTAATTACAGTGAGTAATAAAAATATTCGGGCATTGAGATATGGTTAACTATGGTAAATGTAAAACGTGGAAAAGTAATGTGAAAAAGAGGGAGAATAAATTTTTTTTTTGGTTATCACGAAAATTTGATTCTACATTTTTTACTTATTTTTATACGAATATAGAATAAATTTGAAAATTGGCAAAATGTACACGAGTTAACCACACCTTACGATTCGAAATTTTTCCCTCATGTTCACTGTATATTGTTAAAAGCTGATTATTCTTTGTTGTTGTTGTTTGTGGAACAATAAAAAGTGTATTCTTCTATGTGAAATATGACTGATATACGTGTACTTCTTTGTGTGAAATCGACTGATATTAAGGAAGAGGCGAATTAAATCGTGCACTTCGATCGTGCAAACGCTTCAACTGTAATCGCACTACGTTTATGAACCCGATTGAACGCTTTTCGCAAACGATTATCGACTCGATTAATCGCTATACTTTTATAAAAATGTAAAATGGTATAGTAGACGATCAAAGATATCGTATTTTAAATCAAACGTGGCTATATAAAGAACAAAGGGATGCAAGTGGTTTAATTGTAATTGATAAAATTTTTTTAAAAAGAAAAAAAGAAAGACTGATCTTTATTTATTTATTTATTTTTCTTTGGCGAGCATAATAGTTCTTAATCCATCAGATTTTATTACGTGTCGAGACAAATCGAGCAAATCGGTCGAGTTGTTGAGTTCGATTGGAATATTATCGATCAATTGGCGAATACGATTGCAATTTGTAACACGCGTTCTCTTCGTGCAGTTTCCGTACGAGCGCACAATATATGTGTTCGAAGTGAATATTTTATTGTTTTCGATATTATTCGATCCCCATATAGAAATTTTATCATTCGTTCAAAGAGGAGAGGAAAATTAAAATCCTTGGTGCAGCACAAATATTTTCAACGAGAAATAAATTTTTCTTTTGAGTATGTATCAACAAAACAAAATTTCAGAATGAATTAAAAGGATTTTAGATCGTCTTCCCGATGAAAAGAAAAAAAAAAGAAAAGAAAGAAATTGAAGTACAAGAAAAAGGTTTCAGAAATCACCCATATTAGGGGCCAAAGTAATCGAACAGTTTCACTGCGGATGTGTTTTAATTTTTCATATTTTTTAAAAGAATAAAAAATGTTATAATTATAATATTCGAATTTCTCAAATGTTATTATTCAATGAATAAATAAAATATCATTCTGATTAATTAAAATTATTATTGAAAATTATGTTTTTACAGAAAATTGATTTTCACGCTTTTAAATCCGCAGTGGAAAAGGTTAAATAATTATTTAATCGAACACCGATGCCTTGAATAATTCGCGACTATTTTGAATATTTGAGCTAACGCGATATTCAATCCACAATATTAACATAATTCTTAGAAAGTCAGATTTCTTAAATATCCCAATTAAAGAAAGTACCTTTTACTTCGCCTTCGATGAAGAAAGTTTTTTTTTAAAAAATTAATAATAAGACTTACTTCTAAGAATTTACCCAATTGAAAATTCAATATCACGATCAAAAGAAAGAAGCTTCGCATTAAATTTCGTAAATTTCATAAATAGTTAAAGAATACACGCGATAAATATTTTCTTGATGTAAAAAATAAATTTCGTAGAATGGGGAGGGGGTGGGAAAAAAGAAAAGAGCATTTTCAAATGAAAATGAGATATCAACTCGCGCAACAATACGATAGTATTATTAATCTGTTAATTGTAAAAATAAAAAAAAAAAATTCGTGTTTCCCCGTGATTGAAAATAATTTAAGGCACGATGGAAAAATGCAATGATGATGCTTTCGATGTGTAAGGTAGATTAGAATTTATTCTGTAGAAGTTATTCGTTAGGTTTCCAGTTTTCGAGCGTACACTGAAACCGATTTAACCTCGGTTGATCTCGAGTTTCGACTGTCAACGAACGTACACATTATATTTCACACTTTGATAGTGTTGTAAAGCAAAATATAGAATATAAACGAATAGGGATTAAATAACGATTATTACCATTGTTTTAGTAATATTTCGAACGCTACGATTTTCTATAGGAAAATGAATGGTGTCCTTCATTTCAGATAAATTGAAAATTAATTAGAGACATTTGAAATTTTTTATTTAGCCTTTGATATATCGTAATATTATGATAAATTTTATATAGAAATTATTCGTGATAAATTTTGCTTTACTCACAATTTACTAATAGCAGTATTATCTGAATGAACGACACCATATTTCTAATATAAAAATTTCTATTTACGAAACAAATGTAAATATAACGTGTATATTGATCAAGAACAAGTATGATAGCTGTTACGCGAATAAATGTGTCATTTAGCAATTGTTGCTTCAAGCTATTCATTGTTAATCATGTTATGTAATACAATTTGAAATACCTATTGTAATATGTCAATATTGATTTAAGCGAATTTAGATTATTAAATTTACTTTGATATAAAATTACCGTATTATCGTTAATAGTATCAAAATTTTCAAACAAATTTGTTCGAAACACGATCTTCTTCTATCTCGAATCAAAATCTTTATTTGAAGTATTATTTATTTACTTCTTGTGTTTACGAAATACTGTAGATTATAAGCTACTGAAAGTTAAACGTAGAAAAAAAAAAACTGAATATTGTATTCTCAACAAATGTAATATAACAACAAACAATAGAGTGACAAATCTTCAGATTCATAATAAATTTCTATGTGCCTTCTTCCGTTTATGCTAAAATCGATAAACTATAATCACTCGTGTCTTCGAATATAGCGTAACTCTTTCGCTATAAATCACCACGAATCAAAACTATTCTTATGGGGAAAATCTCTGTATAAAAATATCAAATGGGAACAATAAAATAGAAAAACTCGAATCAACTAAATTTATACAATTGTTATATAAATTAAACTTGGAGAAAAGACAAGTCAAACTAATTTTTAGAATTGAACAGCGAAAGGGTTAAGTGAATTACGTCTAAAATAATAATAATAAAAGAAAAAACAACAACAATTCGAATAGATCTGTACTTATACAAATAAATAATATATATATATATATTTATGTTATATCTGTTTATGGTCTGAATATATTTGTAATGGTATATATGTATGAGATAATGACAACTTATATGTGTCGTTTATAATAAAATAATTGTTTACTAAAAATTTCCTTCCTTTTTATTTCATCTTCTATTTCATATTTCTTTTTTTTTTTTTAATCTCGTTAAAAGAGAAATTGAATGCATAAAAATACCGCAACACATTCAATAAAGATCGAAGGAAAGAGCGTATTAAAAGGTAAATAGCAGTTTCATTATATTACGCGCGAGAAATGGTTATTAAAGAAATGATTTGTTATGCATTGCATTGAGAGTGCACCGTGAATATGCACGCGATCGAAAATGCTATTAAAAAATACGATAATTAATTTGCACGTTGATCTAAAAAATAATTTTATGAAGATGAAATTGAAAAACGATACAGAATTGTGAAAAAGGAATAAGCATGTATATATTACAAGTTGAATTGTAATTTTATAGACATCTAAAAATAGAAATTACAATATTGATGAAGATGAAGAATATTTCTTGAATAAATTCGAGTACATAAATAATGAAATCTACGATAAAAATCGTAGCATGCATGGAAATAAATAATATATCTTAATTTGTATATTCATATCGCGTGTACGTTCTCTTATTGTTCGATTCTAGATAAAATTTTTTCTCTCTACATTATAAATCGTCTTTTCAATCAATTCGAAAGTATATTCACCCAAATATTCATACAGTTCAAGTATCAGGGATAAGTCGATTTAATAAAATTCTTTAAAAGACTTTCTTCTTTAAAGCAAATACAAGCATTGAATAAAAGAGCAATAACATTGCAAATTTGTTTGCGTGTTTAACTGTAATTCTTGTCGAGGACACGTTTCAAAGAATAAAATGATTATATTTATATGTAATGATCAATTATATAAATAAATTTCTTTTAATAAATTTTAATAATATTCAAGCAAAAATAAAATTATATCTATATGTTTATTAATTATATGGTTGGTAATATAGACGATTGCTCTACTTTTTTTATTTATAAAATTCACTGGACAAATCTAACGTTAATTACCTATCACCTTAATCAAAAAAGAAACAAAATCAATTATCAAGCTTGAAATTAGGTCGAGATCGAGTACGTTCAGATCGTGTCAGATCAACGTGTCAATCAATCGAACGATATTTATTCATTTTTCCTATCCTTTTCTATCTTTTTTAATCCTTTAATATAGTAATAATTTGAATGACCTCGAAAGAAAAAGCATTTTTTCACTAGATAAAGTTCAGACCTTAGTGAAAGCACCAGATCGATACATTGATGTAATCAAAGACCTTGACGAAATCTACACACATGTAGATACGTTAGTAGCAAATGCTTAAACAAGAAATTATTTCTTTTTCTATCGATCGAAGAATTTTTAATTTTGTTTACAATTGCAAATTACGTGAATGTTACGTGAAAATTTCAAACGAACAAAATAATTCAAAGAGGATTAAACGTAATGACAATTATTACTTTGTGAAAAATAACAATGAAACGTGAATATGATGAGACAGAATTAATTATATTCGAGATAATTACGAGATGCCTATGTGATAATTAACAATACCATTGCAATATTACTATTGTTTAAATGTTTTAAGAATAGTACGTGTTAAAAAAAGTTATTTATTTTGTTAAGATATAAGAAAATTATATCCCGAGGATATTTTTAATATCTTTCGTTATATAGACTCTTTCTTGTAATTATTCTACTCGTGAATTTGTTAAAGAATCGCTCGTAATAAATGTAATTTAATAAATATAGAATTTTCAGTGTATTCATTAAAAGCTTATTGTTTTAAATATTCAAGTTTGAATTCGGAGCATTACTAAAAAGTTGTATTTTATTTTAATATATAATAAAGAAATATAAAAAATTTATTTTAACAAAATTAGCACGAAAAACATGAAATATCGAATAAGAATAATTTATTAAATGAAAACGAAGTGAATGAAAACGAAATATATAAAGAAATAATTACACTATTGAATATTACGTAAAATATTACGTAAAAAATTATTTACAAGCTGAATTAGAATGAACTGAACAAAGTGAAATATATGTCATGATAAAAGAGGGTTACCAAAGACAAATTCTATTATTGATAGGTCATGGTTGAATGTACTTGGAAACATAAATGGAAATCACGCAATTATAGCTATTGATCGATAACAGAAATAGAAGAATCGTTTGACGAGTTCATTCAACTAACACGAATATTCTTTAAACATGGAACTCTTATATTTCTGACGAAACTTTCCTATTTATTGTTATATGTTAAATTCAATGGTATATTGATTTATCTCATGCAATAAAACTCTTACGTTATTCAAATGAAATGTACATAATATAAAATTATAATTCTGTGAATGCAATAAGATAAATTTTGAAAGAATTTTTAAATTATTGATTTTGGAATTAGTTTCACGTGAAATCCAATTAATCGAATGGTTTCTAATAGAATATAATTTACAGTTGTTTAAAAATATAGATAAAAATGTTCATGGTATGTTAAAATTATATAGCCTATAAATATATGATATAAAATAAAGACGATTAGATATTTAACAGCGCATATTTTATATTCATTATTTCATGAGGTGTATATGAAATGAATTAACCTACTTTAAAAAGGACATTGATGATCGATAATAAAATACATCTATACGCGTAAATCAATAATGATGATATATCATTAAATGAAATATTGCTAAATAAAGGCAAAATAAATAAGGACAATGAATAAAATGTTCATATAAATTATTGAACATTTAATTTTTTTGATAAATTAATGTAATTCATTGTAAGAAATGTATTTGTACTAAAATATATGTTCTATGTAATAATTATTTATAATAAACCATTTGTTATGTGACATATTGTGTACCCAAATATAAAATAACATATAATAATTATATGATAGAAAAAAATATTTAAAAACTTACCTGCAAAATGAAAAAATATCTCATATTTACCATCAGTAAATATCTTAATTAGCATGCAAAATATAATTATAAAGTAGCTTCCTTCTTTTATGTAAATATTTTAATAATTATTCAATGTATATTTAGTGTGATTACAATATAGAATTAATTTACTAATGATTATTCAATAATTATTATCATCTGTTAATACATTAAAATGATAGATAAAATATAATCAAAAGTAAAATTTTATATATACATTGTCTATGATCTATGTTAAGTTCTTTTTTATTTTACATGTCTTATTAAAGTTCTTTTATATTATTAAAATTTTATCATTTTAAAATGTTTATAAATTATCGATTCAAAAAAAATTAAAAGATTATTAAGATTTGAAATTAAAGTTATAGATATAATTATAAAATTATAAGCAAGAAATGTAGATTGAAAATTCGAAATTTATCTCTCAATACATGTATACATGTATACATATACAAAGAAGAAAACTACTTTATCAACAAAATGAAAGATTCACTTACCTTAAGCTGTTCTTGACGTCTGTAAGCATGCAGCATTAGTTGTTTTCGTTCTTCTTCTGACATCAATGGTTCACGAGCAGGTTTTCCAGCTCCCCGTTTCTGCAGTTTCACAATGATTTTTGTCTTTTCATTCATCCCCAAATAATCCTTTAATTTCTTTCCTATTATCATTTCTTTTCCTGAGAACCAAAGTTGTGCCAGTTGCACGTCGATGACCTATATAATAATAAATCATCAACTCTGAGTATTAAAATTATAGAAAACAATGATCTCCAAAAATTTTTTTAAAAATTATTAATTTTTAAAAATAATAAAGTTCAAATGCTATAAATATTTTATAATAAAATTTCAACTCAAAAATTATCACTAATTATTACCTCAAGTGATGCTTGAGTCCCGCTCAAATCTTCCGTATTCTCGAATTCTTGTTGAATAACATCGTGAGGCGGAAGTCCCATTGGATAAACGATCATCACAGCACCTCTGAGAATGTCCAATGCTTCTTGGACTGTTTTTTGCGTCACCAATTTCTCTTGCTGTATCAATTTCTATAAAAAACAAAATGACAAAAAATTTACATTACAGGAACATATTAGTATAATGCATAAAATGAAAATAGGAATAATCTGTTCTCGAGTATAAAAACGAGAAACGAGGAACACACACAGAGGAACAGACATAAGATGATTACCTTCGAAACCATAGCTCGTGCCTCCTCGATCGTTTTCTTCAAGACCTCCTGCATTTTCGTGTTAGGTTGTTTGCCATTTCTACGGCCTGAAACATGGAAATCGTTTATGGTTACATTCCGTCCGAGACTGGCGAGCAATTAATGCTACCATTACAAGTCCATTCGAGACAACAAAAATTCTGGTTAAGTCAATTTCTTGTCTACATCGCACATAGCATTTCCGATAATTATATATTTGCATGAGCCTTAAGCATAGTTGTTTAGATCAACATAAAATAAACTGCATCGTTAACCCTTTTTACGTACATTGAAAATACATGCTATATATTTCTTATGTATATATATGAGATTAATCCTTTGGTTACTTACTAAAATGATTATTTTTTTTATGATTTGAATTATCTACTTAATAGATATCATAAAAATAAAATATATAGCATAAAAATTTCTTGCTTTACTTCAAATATATAACAATTAAGGTTAAGTGTTCGTAAAAATTGTTACACACTTAAGAATATTATTTGCAATATCATTCAGTGTATCGTTTCAATCAAGAAAAAACTAGATATATATACATAATTGAAATATATATCATAATATATGACATAATTAGTCTATCGAAACTACATTTTATATGATTAATAGAAAACCATGAGTCAAACATTCAATTAGTTTAGATTAATTATGAGAAACCGAAGTATTAAATATAATTTATATGATTTTATACTTACATTTCAAAAATAGATGAACAAAAGGTAGATGAATTATATATTATATATCAAAACGAGCACAAATTACAAATTAATCACGTACAAATAATGACAGATCCTTCCTTTTCACTTTTTTCACAATACTGTCTCCCGCGTTTTTGAACCTATAACTTCCGATTTTTGCCGAGCCAAACCGAAGTTAGACGAACTTTTGGCGACGCGCGCAGCCCGATCATACCCGAATCTTGCCGAATTTTTCGCGCTCGTTCCGACATTCCGAATTTTGATCAGTCGTTCGTTCGAGTGCCTTAGACAAGTGATTAGTGATTTGTTTCTACGTACCAATAACATCTTTATTGAAGGTCCAACCACCCATCGGTATACATTTTTCACCCCATTCATCCTTGAGCTTCAATTCTTCAACCTGCTCATCGGTAAGTCCCATCATATTATGAGGCAGCATGGTGCCATGCTTGATCAATTCCTCGATTTCTATTTTTCGAAAGAATACGTACAAGTACACGGTTAAACGTAATTCTGCGTAATTACTATCCTGCTGCGACGTGTGACTAATATCACACTGTGGTCAGGATGGATGGATTCATAAACTCGATCTTTTTATTATGCAGCATTATTATTACGAGCCGCAGGTGAGGTTTTCTCCGAGAGATAATTATTAATGGATTTCATGCGTTAGTGTTCGAATCGTATAGGAACCAAGGTCGACTTTAAGAACGCGAGAAATATTTTCAAAATAGAAAAAAAATCTATAAGAATTTGTGCTAATGTACACATGCGACCACATATATATTAATTCATGACGTATATAAGAAACGTTATACGTAGTTATATGATAAATTTTCGTAAATTTATCATGATCTTTAGTTGAGAGTTTAATTAAATTTTTTCATTTTCTTTTGAATCCATTCGTGATTTCATGGAAGAACGATCGATTGTTCGATAAAAACTATTATTAAACTATTACTTTTTTTCTATTTCTCTTCCTGAAATCAAAACTTAATAATCACGTTTTAGAAAAATTAAACTATCAGTAATATTTCTTATATTATAATCAAACAACATATACAAAAACAAGCAAATAAAATAGAAATAACAAACAAGGTAGAAAATGAAGCTATTTTATATTACAGCAGCAATTTTCTATAGTAAACCCTCTTCATATCTTATTCAGTAGAATATTTATAAAATATAGTTCTATATAAATAAAATCTCTTGAGTGTTTATCAAAATAAGAAACGTTTCCTTCATATCCAATGCAATTCTCCTCAAAGATAGTGAAGGATCAAAGCAGGATCAAGACGTAAACTCTTTTTACTTTAAGGAAAGTGAATAAACAAGCGGCTATATACAGGTAGGATTAAAACGCATCATTGGATTAATGGCATAATCGAAGAATAAATGAAGGGATACGTAAACTCGTTATCGTTAATGAAATCATTGGCATTGGATGGGCCCGAGGTAATTCTCGATAAAATTGTTCGTTTCGCGAATGATCCTATTACACAGACGTGAAAATAAAAAACGAAAATAATGCGTAGCACGTTGTTACCTCGAGACAGTTTATACCACTTAACTCACAAGCCCGTGGCCATCTGTGCCTAAATAACGGATAGGCGGACAGGTTTTCTTTTGCCACGTTATTAGATATGTCATCTTTCTCGATCTGATTCATTCCCGTACGAGATACAAGCGATCATTACCGTAACATATTCTTGAAACCTTCAGCCGGCCATTGTAAATGATGGTAATATCGTATATAATGTCTTCAACCCGAGCCTCCACGTGAGTATCGTACAGAAAATGGCTCTCCTCGCCTTTTTTCACGTGCAATCGAACCATTTTCTCGGAAAGCTTGGAACAAAGTATAGGTTTACAAGTGATTGGCTTTAGCTCTCTTTCAACATACATTATTCACCTTATTTCAGAGAAATAAAATTAACTTGCGAGATGAACTTTACTGCGTTCAATGATAGATTCGAATAGTTCGAATTGTCATTACGATTATCAAATTTAGATTTTACTTACGAATAGAATGAATGAAAAGATTCTATTTTAATCATTAACTATTAAGATTGAATATTTTGAAGACTAAATTAATGATTAATGATAAGTAAACTTGTGATATGATTACATAAAAAGGTTACCTTTTTGATAAGTTACTCCAATGATTATTGTTTTACGCCAATCAAACGACGATATTTAAAAAAACACCAAAAATTGATTATTCAACTTGCAATTGAAAAGTTTATCTATGTGATATTATAAAAGGCGCGTTGTTGGACAACGGTAGTTTAGCGAAAATAACGGCTTATATCCGGGCGAGGTGATCGAGAAACGGCAGGATCGTGGCACGAATGTGAACAGAAACACTGACGTATTGTTCTTGGTAACACGAAGTATCGATTAAACAGCTCGAAATGCGATAAACCGCTTTTAACTGCATCTGTTGTCCGTTGCACAACTAGAAACTAATAAACTTACGTGTCTGGTCACTTCTTGTTTTCGAAGAATACACTTTACAGGTATAATTAAATGGCACGAGCAGAGGTATACAAAATAAAACGATCTCGTTTAATGAGTATATAATCGTGTTTCATTATTGTATAATATACATATTTACATTCTAGTGAAACACGGATTACAAGAATAAAGACGGTCATATATCGTTACAAATAACGGAGAAACATGCAGACGTGTGTTCTCTCTCTTTATTTTTCTTTTTTTCCTCTTTTCCTCTCTCTCACACACACGCATACACAGATATACATACACTTTCATTCATTCGTGCTCCCTACTGGCGTTTTTTGGACACAAAAATATCATTGATATATTTCTTTCTTCTCCATATATAATTACTCTATATCAATAATATAATAATAATAATAATAATAATAATAATAATAATATAATAATAATAATAATAATAATAATAATAATAATTAAATATTCTCGACGTAATGTTCGTAGAATAAAAATCTATACACTTATATCCGTATTCGTAACTTCATCTAAATTGTAAGTTGACTAGTATTATGTTAAAATACACTTATAATTCGATGAGGTGTATCTTTTTCTCCAAGTCGTTTCTCTTCTCGATCCTATATATCATATTTCCTTCCTTCGTATTCGTTTTATTCTACGGTGTTCAACGGGGGAGGATGAAGGGGTGGTCCCTATATATGCGTTAATCATGGTGCATGCACGAATGTTATTTCGAACAACGACGATTCGTCTTAAATGATCGACTGGCCGAGAAAAACAATTCCCCGAAACCGCCGGCTCGCGATTCACATTTACAATTTCAGAGAGACAATTAACAATAGACTCTGTGACAAATTTTTTTTTTTTCAACGCTTCAACATCGATATAAGAGTGTGAGACAATGACGATTGCTTAATTAACACGAGTTTAAATTGTACGCCCTTACGCGAAGGAGGGGGAGGGCGAGAACTTACACGTTTACTCAAAATCCTTTCGCATTGCTCGATTAAATCGGATTAATCGTGAATAATAGGGTACATGTAAGTGGAGGGAGGGACGTAATTTACGATTATCTGATAAAAAAAACGCAATTTGGAAACATTGGAACGCACAAGCGGAACGCATTGGACGACGTTGTTTCGCGTTTTGTCAATCTTTCTTTTCTTTTTTTTTTTTTCTTTTTTTCTTTTTTTTTTCTTTGTTGTATATAAATAGAATACACACGCATACGTTGTATAATGCGTACCCATATATAATAACGTACGAATAATTTACACACGGTTTCTCCTGGTCGTCTAAATCGTCGTGACATTTACAAAAAGAATCGTTCTAAAAGAACCATGTTCTCGAGATACTCGATACAACAGCGTGATATGATACAATAGAAAAATTGGCATTTGGTCCGAAAGAAACATACAAAATAGGGATTTCTTATACGCTATAACGGTGAAATATAATATTGTGCGCGACTTCTTTCTCCTATCTAATATTCGCTTATATATCATTTGGTGAGATTAAAACATCGTGCGACGCGGAAAATACACAGACTGCATTTTGTAGCATAACTACGATCGAAAAATATTTTTACGCCCTTTTTTCTTTTTTCTCCTTTTTTTCTTTTTTTTTCTTTTTTTTTTTTCTTTCTTTTTTTTTTTTTTTACATGCTTCGCGTATATATTTCAATCGATACGATTATTAAAATCATCTAGTTAAACCATCGAGAAGGCATCGGTTTACTCTCGTTAGGGTAGCAGCATTCTTGTTCTTACTTCGACGAAACATCGACGAATATTCTATTATATTTGTTATCGCCGAGGATAAAAGCTTCGTTCGCGGAACTTCGATTAGCGATATAACATCGGATTATGGATACTTGTAAAAATAATATATTATATCCTACATACACGGAGGAAAACATGTACTAGCCCATTTCAATTCGGTCTCCTGCCATTTCTTTTTTCTTTTTTTTTTTCTTTTTTTTTTTTTTTTATACTATTATTTTTCTTTAACGACTTTCACGATCACTGGACGGCAAGATCCTTGGACAATAAAACGTCAAACAGAGAGAATTTTATAATTACGATAACAATAAATTCTTTTCTTTTTCATCCTCTAACAACATGGTTAATAATAATAATAATTCGACGTCTAACGCTATACATCTCAGGCTTCAACAAAAATTGCTTCACATCGATTAAAGCTTGTGCATGGTATCGTTAACGTTTCTTGTTTCTTCTTTTTTCTTTTCTTTTTTCGCTTCCTCCATTTCCTTTTATAAATATTGTTTTAATCAACTCGAGAAACGCGCGATGGGGTTCATCTTCGATAACGAGTTGAATTTCTCTCCTAGATCCATTATTTTCTTCGATATCCTCTAAATTCTTGGTCATGGTATCGATGAAATTAGATACGACCATCGATGTTACTTTTATTCCTCGTCAATGGTAGGTTGAACCTGTCGCACATCCTTTAGAATCCTGTGTTCCTGATTTTGATCATCCTGTTCCTCTAGAGTCGTGCGAGGACCGTGCAACGGTGATCGTTGCACGGTTGCTTCCTCTCAGACTTTACTCTCGGGACCGTCTGTCGTGTGCTTGAAGGAATTGCGAATTTTACTGAGGTGAAGGGCAGCAAGGTGACCGTAGCTTTTGTTATACCATTCTGGAGTGCGTCCTCTGCAGAAGAAAAAAAGATAGACGTTAGTAAGAAGAAATTAAATAAAAATTCTCGATATAGGTGAATGGAATGAAAGCGAAACAAAAAAGGTATTACTTTGTATCCACTCTGGAAAGATGCATGATCCGTGATTTACCACTACCGCAAGGTTCGATGAGATAGCGCGATGCTAAAACAATACCACGTGTTCCACCAAGCATAACAGGAGCATCCGGATGTTCCACGGACGTTTCTACGATGACGCAGGCCCCTTTGGGGAGATCGTTACGCCAGGATCTGCATGCAATGTTATGTAATGCAACGTTACATAATTTACAACAATCGATCCTCCCCCTCTTTTATAACTCTTTATAAATCAATTTCGCTATTCGTCACGTTCGATTCCTGTTGGGAATAAATTCAAAACACACCTTAGCACACAATAATCCCTGGCAGGAAGAGGACTCATGTTCCCAGTGGCGTATTGAAAGACCTCCACGTTGGTGTCCAGCTTGGCGACCAATCTATACTTCAAAAGCTGAGGATCCCAGATATGCCTCTCCCTCAGTACACGATGAAGAAGCTCGTTCGGTGGAGCTTCAACCTCAGTCGACACTCGCCACAGTCGAAGTGGATGTCCGTCACCTACTTTCTTGTACGCCATCTCTACCGTACTGTCGGCTGGATTGTTCACGGTGACCCATCCCCGACTTCTGCGAAAAGAAAGGAAAAGAATTAATATTTCTTCGTAAACAATTCAGAGATACGTTCGAGTATAATATACATACTTCTCACGCGCTTCTTTCAACAAAGCGGTGGTACACGCGTAAAGGTATCCTCTCCAATCTTGCTTCAATTCGGATCCCAATTCCTCCAAGGCGACCGGCACGCTTTCTTCCATATAATTAAAATGACACTGCATCAACATATCCGAAGAAACCTGGCGCAACCAAGAGAAAAAAGAATTAACTCGTATTTCCTTTTCGATTCGCGAGGATGTGTATATATAAATCTCGAATTCGAATTTGATCGCAATCGCCGATTCGAGACGACGACGGATGAACGACTCCTCTCGAACGACCTGGACGTTCGGCATCGAGCCACTCACCATGAATAATTCACGATGCATCTTGACCAGATACAGAAGACAGTCGTGAGCGGCTTTGTTTTCCGACAGTTCCCTCTGATCGGGAATGCCCACGGTCTTTCTCCTACGTGGCGATACGCTGCTCGACCTGTTGGTCACGTTCGTGTTACTGTGGTTGAAGTGGAACAGGCTCGGTGCCAGGCACACGGCCAGGTTCGAGGCTGTCATTTGGTTGTAGGGAGCGTTGCTCGCTACGTGGTTCAAGAAATCGAGCAGAGTCTCCAACGCCTCCCGATGCTCGTCTGGCAGAAGAAGGAGCACGCATTGCACCGCGTCCGGTCGCAGCTTAACAGGTACGTCTGCAACAATTATCATCGACACCTGTAATTAACTCCCGTCCACTTGCCGATAAATCATCGATCGATCGGTCCCAAGACGATACCAAAATGAATGCGAGAAGAATATTCTAGATACTCACGTTGGAATATAGCGATGAAGGTCTCGGACAATTTGTTGGTTAACAGAGCTTCCGGTAATTCCCTGAAATATTGCTTCACGAGATCGGCCACGTCGAACGCCTGCTGGCCATCGAAATTGATGTTATCCCCCAAAGTCTCGGTCATCATTTTCAATTTCTGTATCCTAGACTTGACCCCGCTCTTCCTGAAGATCCCAACCTGGTCGAGGGCGTTCGCTCTCAGCCATCTGAGCGCTATTTGAATACACTTTGGCAAGGCCTGGCCGGTTCTCTGCAGGGACAACAGCAACGGTACACCGAACACCGTCTTGTCCTTGTAATCGGGGGTCTTTATCTTCCTGATGAACTTGGGCAGCTCCCAGTTCCATCCGGTACGATGAGTCGGGCAATATCGTTCCATGCAGGCGGTCAGCTTCAACAGAGCCAACTTCCTCAGTACCAACAGTTGGCCGCACGACATCGAGGCCATGGCTCGTGGGCACAGGGGGTCGAGCGGCTCCGGGTACAGGGATCCCCTCTGGAAACTGTGCCACCTGACAACGGTACCCTTGTGCCTCGGCGAATCCTCCTCCTGATCCGAATCACGACTGGCAACCGTCGAACTGCTCTCCTGACTTCCGGCCAGCTCCGAACTCCTCGATCTCGATTTCTCTCTGTAGACGGTCACCTCTTTGGACAAAGGTTTCCCCTCCCTGTAAGAATCGTCACGATGCCTGAAACTCTTGTGCATCTTATCCTCCCTCTTCAAAGCGGCCACCTTGTCCTCCTTGTACCTCTCCTGATTCTGGCCCTGGGACAACTTGTCCCTGTACCTCTGCGACTCCTTCCCAAGATTCAGGCTACCTCCGCGGCTATTTATGGGAGTTTTGGTCGGCGAATCCTTGGGGCTTTGGGGATGGGCGGTCACGTATTCCAACACTTTAGCGTGATTACTGTTCGCGTCTCTGAAGTACCTGTGCCGCCAATTGGTAGGCTGGCACTCGGAGTCGCTGAGCGCCCCTTGGTCCTCCCTGCCCCGATGCAGGAACCTTCTCGCCCGGTTCATCTTCGTCCGCGTCGGCGTGGGTGTCGGGCCACCTCCTTGCGACCCGTCCGAGCAATAACTCGACGAATCGTCGCCGAACGGGCTGGGCGCGTTGGCCAGGGGCGAGGGCGGCAGGTGATAGGGGGACGCGGGCAGCGTGACGGGCGACCCAGGCACGTGAAGGGGCGAGCCCGGCAGAAGATCGTTGAACGAGACCGGCGAGGGGCCCGTCGGCGACACGTCCACGCAGTTCAGCTCCTTCATCTTCTGCTGCATCGAGATCACGTCCAGTATTTGGGGGCCGCTGATCACTATCCCGTCCCGATTTTGGTGCTTCCGTCGCCGGGACTTCAACGACTCGACCCGCCTCAGGAAAGCTTTCGCCCCGTCCCTCAGCCTCTCGGACCCGGTTCTCCGAAATCTCGGCCCGATCTCGTCGGGAAGCGTGCCAGGCGGCAGGCTGCTGTATCTGAGCGTGTCCAGCATCGTGTCCTCGGCCTCCTCTGCCTCCAACCGATCCTCCAGGGAATCCTCCTCGGATTGCACCGTCTGCCCGCTGCTGATCGCCTGCAACCTCTCCACGTTCGCTTGCGTCATGTCGCACACGCGGGACCAGCGCCTCGTTTTCTTCTCGAACGTCCAATTCTCGCTGAGGGCGCACTGTGTATCTTCGTCCGAATCATCGCCGCCACCCTGCGAGGAATCAACGCGAGGTGAGCGAGAATTGCAAACCTTGTGCCCTTAATTAAAGGGAAAGTTACGAAACGCGACCTTAATCGCGCATCCCATTTGCATAAGTAACAACCGTGCAGGTCATAAGCAAGCAAAAGAACCCTCTCCTTCCGTTCTTTCTCTCTCTCGCCCACAATGGCGATATTCGTTTTGGAGATGGATCCTGGATCGAGGAATCTAGAGAGTCTAGATCTCGATAAATTTACACCCCGATTAATTCGAAGTTTAACTTATTTTTCTCTTTCTCTCTCTATCTTTTCTTATTTTATTTATGCAAGAGAGAGAGAGAGGGAGACTGGTGGAAGATTACAACGAACTAATGACGCGATTCAGACGTGACTCATGATACGTATGGTGGTCGGACTCGGTTCGAGAATGAGGAGAAACGTTTCGTGCGAGATTAACGACTCGTGGCGAATGTTTAGCGGCCACCAGTGGCACCAGTTGATAATCAATTTGCGTTTGATGTAGCGACAAATTAAGGACCACCGTAGAGGACGCTATCGTGCGTTGTAATTAATTGTAGAAAGCGTTCCGAGCTCGGCTGCTTTTACCTACGATCTCTCGCAATCGACTGTGACACCGTACGTAAGCTGTGGAAGATGAATGATTCTTCCGGCATGCGTAAAAGGAAAAACTATAGGCTCCAAGTTACATGAATTTCTTTGCATAAAAATTCATATTTCTTTTTTTTTTTTTTCTTTTTCGAGCACGCGGCTTTTAATCAGATTTAAATTTTAATTCTCTCTAATTAATGTAAACCGATCCGATTTATATAATCGTTCAAATAGAAATGTCGATCCCGTCGTTTTCCGTGTTTTTTTTTTTTTTTTTTTTTACAAAACTCATTCCAAGTGATTGTACTCGGTAAATTGTATACGTACGAGATACGTACGAAGAAGAAGAAAAGAGAAAGGAGAGTTGCGTAAACGCGCGTGTTTACAAATTTAGCAGAACTCTCTTTTGTAAATAAATAAATTAAAAGTGATTTCCGGTTATACAAATAGGAAAAAGTTGCTCAAAATTTTATAACATATACAAAACAACAAAAACAAACTTTGTCTCGAAGATATAACTTCATACACCTTCACAAATTTTATGTACATTTACATTCCCAATCAAGACTAATAACATATCTATTGTATTAATTTAATTGACAGTGAAAAGGATTATTCAGAAAGATTGATATTTCTGGAATTCAGAATTTATAACAGAAATGCAGAGATAGAGATATATCGTATTGATAAATTGAGTCAACAAGGCCGTATATTTAAAAACGAATCAACACGAATTAACCAATGCCTAAGCCAATGCCTAAAACACATTCCCCAAGATTCTCACACAACCGTCTTATCAGCGTGGAAACGGATACGACGTCTGGAGGAACGTCTTCGGATCGAGGCCACGGATGACTAAACCGAAACGGTGTGCTCCTCCGGACGAAGAGCCAGTCCGTTTTCTAACAATAAAACCGACACTCTGTCGCTCGTTACGAAACTTGACGCCTTTGTTGTTTCCACGTAGGGCTCGGAGAGTGTGTGACCTTACGTGATCCTCGGCCACATGACAATGGACCGGATTTCACCTCGCGCCTCTTCGCACGGTTTCCATCGGCGGTGGCATCGTGGCTCAACAGCCTGAATCCTCCTCCTCGCCCGTCCAGGAAGAGGAGTTGAGCTGTCACGATCCCAACCGCCATTTTTCCATTCAATTTCGCGGCATTCGATTCATGAAGACGTAATGGAAGCTGTCCCGCTACGCCATCGCACGCCGACGAATTCGAGACTCGATAGCGTGTCTAATCGCGTATGTACCGTTCTCTCTGCTTTCGAGCAATCTTGCGGAGGAACTTGAAGGGATCTTGACTGCTCACTTGCGGCTGGTACATCTCTCTTTTTCGAGAAAAAGCTCTACAAAAGATTTTATAGAAAATCTTTGACGCAATTATGAGGATTTTCTATTTTGTTATTCGAGAGATGTAAAATCGATTTTTAAGTAAGTCAATTTTCGGTCGAGGATTTATTTTGAGCGTGAATTAGGATGGAATTTCGATAGAATTTCTGATCTAGTGGTCCATAAAATTACACTTTTCCTTTCGTTTGACGTAACGTAGAGAAATTTACGTTGAATAGAGTGCACAACGGTGCACTAATAGAAATATAAATAACAGATTCACTTACGGCAGACCAATCATTCCGCGCTAAGCTTATCACGCGTCTTAAAAGGCTGGGACCTTAATGGCTGCGGTAGTAGCAAATAGAGCGAGGGTATTTATGAATATTTACGCTAGCAACGTGCTGTCTGTATTTTTTTCCTCTCAGGGTGTAACGTTATTACGGTGATAAATTTTAATCGCGGCGCCGGTCAGTGAGATCGTTAAAAAGAATTACCGGGGCATTCGAGGAAAGGGAAACGCGACGAAATGACATGCAAAGTGGCCGCATAGCTTTCGTGAACGAAGAAAGAGAAATGCTCTTTCTCTTTCGTCCTCCCCTTTTTTTTTTTTTTATTTCTCGCCGATGAACGTCACGAAACGAGAGAAGAAGACGAGGCTATTCGATTACGCGAGGAAATAATCAACGAGCTCGGATGTGGGCCACGGTTAAAAATACGCGGCAATGCAGAAATGGGATATCTGTTAAGAATAAACCGACCGGAATAGACTTTTCGAATCGTCGATGCGTTTCCAGACGATCTAGTAGTAGTCCATCATCCAGTTGGACGTTGTAATAATTTCGCTGTCATTGTGCTAGATGAAAAACTCGAATGATTACTCCTCGTTAAATCTTCGTTCCAAACGACGACATTGACGCTTACAAGTCCTCGAATTAATTTAAAGAAGAAATATATATATATATATATATATAGGTCGAAGTTGGAGGTGGGGGAAAAAAAAGAGAAAAATTTCTTCCTCGTGCTAGTTTCAATTCCGATCGAGTCATCGAGTTATCTTTCAAACCGATTCACTCAATTTCATCGTAAAAATGTGACGCAAATACGGTGAAAGCTCTACATTCTACGCCTTATTCATCGTTAAAAATTTTGGTTTCTCGATAAATATCAATTTCTAATTAAATTTGTTTGGTGACCCGTTTCGACGTCGAGAACAATTATTATTATTATTTTTCTCTTTTTTTAATTTTATTAGAAAAAAGTTTCTTTAGAAACGGATTAATGTAGATCTTCTATCATCACACATTATGATATATCTCTTCTAGTATTTTACATTGCTATAAATACGATATATATATATAGAAGAAAAAAAGCTAGGCTCAAGGATCCTGACCAATTATAACAAAATGCACACCACATCTACCACCGAATTATTAATCATCCCTAATATTAAATAAAATAATCAAAAGCAGCATTGACCTCTTGTTACGATCTTTTCTTTTTTTTTTTTTTTCTTTTTGCATAAGCGCAACGGATTTGAAAAAATGGAGGGGAGGAGAGAGGAAGGAAAGAAAAAAACAAAGCTTAAATTCCAACCAATTACAATAAATACCGCGTGAAAGGAATTCTCGGCTGAGAAAAATTTAAGACTCGCCATCTCGAGGACTACAATAAGCCCTTAAAATTTTAAACCCTCGCTCTTCAATGCCCCCTATATATTCCTCGAACGAAATTATCGAGAGGCACGTTGACGAGCAGTAATTCTCCCGGCACGGTGAGGAAACGTGTCTCGCGTACACCCTTGTTGTCCCATGACTGGTCCTCCTCTCGGTGAACCCGGCGGGAACCTTATATCCCCAAGGACAAACCGGAGGAGGCGGATCCTCCTTGTTTCGCGTACGATTATCGGCGATCCGCCACTTACAACCTTTCCGTATCTGCATTTCTGTGTTCCATCGTGTTACCACGCGACGTGACGATTCCCGTACGTGAGTTATTTCCGCGCGCGGGGTCCAACGAGCCGTGTCGCCCCACGTTGCCGCGACGTCACTTCCGTCTAGGCAGGTTGAACAAACCCTGGCTTGTTTTACGCGTGACAATGGTCTCGGGAATGGACTCGTAAAACGTACAGTGTTTCGTGCGAGTTTTATGGGCTTCTACTATTTATTCTGCGCGAATGTTGGTTTATCCTTCTTTTTTAACTGCCTGCTTACTACGTGCGTCTAGCGTCCAGCTATGTATGTATGTATGTATGGATAAAATCCACCCCCTCGCCTCACGTTCCCAATTATATATTTAGACCCGACGATCGATGTTTCCGGAATCGATTCGCATTATCGGGCCGCGCCCGTTGAATGGGAATTATTTCAGAGTACGGACGTGCGCCCAAGGATTAAGCTCGCGCGAAACGAATTGTCGCGATACCGCGAAATATTGACGCGGGTAAACGTGAATGAACGGTGATAAAATAGGTATAGATTGTCGTGAAAGGTTGTGAATTCTAATTTTTTTTCTTTTTCTTCATGTGGAGAGTAGAGAAGTTCTAGTAAACGCGAAAGTAGTTCCATTTCTTTTGGCCTCTTCACAGATCTCTGTATTATATTTATATAATACACGTAGTAAGTTATATGCAAAAGTAAGAAATCGATTGAAACTTTGAAAAGTTTATCATAATACGAGTGATTTTAAGGTATCTATACCTTATACAGAACTCTTCCTCCTCCTCCTCCTCCTCCTTTCCTTTTCACGCTGTAAATCAACGCTACGAGAGCACACTTGCAATCCAAACAAGTACCAAGATCAACTTCCACCCGATACCCAAACTGAACTCTCGAAACATCAAAGTCCCGGCACAAGTATCTCCTATAGTTTCTCCAAAATTTCCAAGACAAACTTGGCCCAAAACTCACGACGCGCCCCCAATATATCCCTATTCCAACTCGATTTCTCACTCTCGGTCGTATGAATTGGCAGCCAGCGATCCCTTTGGTCGAAAAGTCGCGCGCACGTTTGTTGCACTCCGAATTTAGAATGCGATGACGGTACAATGACCCAGATAACCGTCCAGGCTCGTTAAAAGGGAACCCTTGGTCGTGAACCTCCCGCGCGTCAAGTATCAATTAAACGTTGCCTTCGTTCCCGATCTCCCTTGTAATTGGCCCATCGGACCAACGGATCGCTCCCTTTGAACTGGTAATATATTTCTGGCCGAAAGAAACGCGCGAAAGGCCCGCTCCATGTCTCTCTCTCTCTCTCGTGTCTTCGTTTCTAGCTCGGGTATACTACGTCACTTTCTTTAGCGTCCTCGTTGCGGAAGAGGAGGAAAGAGAGAAGAGATGTACGAGAGAAAGAGAGAAGCGAGATGGAAAAGTCGAGTGGCGAGAAAGAAAAAAAAAAAATACACGCGTATATACGTTGGCTTGGTCCTCATTAAAAATCCTTTTATCCGGCGTTTTTTTCTTTTTTTTTCTTTGCCTCTTTAAAAGGACACGCGCGGTCAAAGGAGATTTTTCTGACGGGTGGAACGAGATAATGTGGGATATCTGATGTGACCGCGGGGATAAATGATTCGAGAGGTGAATAAGTTAGTTTACGAAGAGGAAGTTGGCGTGGATGGAAAGTTGGAAAGTATTTTTGAACGTGCCCTCGAATGGAGAATATTCCGCACGGGAAGAAGAAATTGTGGAAAAGAGAAGGAAGACGAGATCTTGCTTCCATCGCGAAAATCTTTCTCGCTTTTGTATAAAAAAAAAAAAAAAAAAAAATGTTTATAATAAAGAAGGAAAGGGATAATATAATTCGAGCACATTTTCGATACAATACAAGACGCCGCCGCGATTCGGATCTACAAAGATCACCGGTACAAAGTGAAGTAAAGCAAGCTGCCAAATGAGGATTCGCATCGATCGTGCCCGTATATGTCACAGGAATGACATTAAGTGGTTCACGCTACCATAGGTCTTATATGGTCCAGCGTTGTACTTTCCATTCGAGAATCGCGCTAATAATTTCACGAAAATATCACAGCAGTCAAATATATTTATATTCGATACACGAATATCCTCATTTGCTTAAGATCCAATTTCGAATTCTTATTAGACTTATCTTATCCACCATTTATTAGAAAATCAAAAGAAACTCTATATCATTCCATCTCGCAAAATGCATCGGACAACATTCTTCCCCGTCTCTCTCCTTTTCCATGCACACTTCTCGCTGCGGAGCAAAAATTCGCTTAATCGAAATCTTTTTCGAAATCGATCCGAACGAAGAACGTCGAGGAAGGGTTGAAGGTGGTATCAGCATTTTAAATCACGACGACGACGACATCCAGGGCGATGTATTATCCGGTAGCCAGGGGAGAGGAGGGAGGGGAGGGGAGGGGAGGGGAGTCGCAACCAGCTCTGAGCCTGGTGAATTCGCGCAGTGTCTCGTCTCGTTGGAAACAAGAGCGAGCCGAACGAATTGTGAGAACAAAAACGGCGTACGCTTCTCACGAGAGCCTCATCGATTCTGCCCCTGGTTGAAATTCCCCCTTGCTCGAAAGTATGGTATCGTTTGTACGAAGGAGGAAAGGGGAGAGAAGGGGGAGGCACTCGAGCAAAGAAATAGAGGAGAACGACATTCCATGAATTTCCATCGCGGTTTGCTTCCCTCCCTCCCTTCCTCCCTCCCAGGCTGGCTTGGCCGCGGATTTCTTCATTGACAATCGTGATTCAGTAACGAGCCTCCGGGAATCGTACGGGTTCGAGGAGCTCTCCTCCCCTTGCCTCCTCCGATTCACGTTGAGGGGACAAAGACGATCATGGATCACGGTCCAGCTCCTCGTGAGTGGCAATTAACCGCGGACCAGATCTGGATTTCCAACCTGGACGACCTGTTTTTGCGGCCTTCGATTCGTCTCCCGGCCGAGCCGATTTTCATTATTTCAGATCCGGCGACAACTGTACCGATAAAACGTTTCCGCTCCATTTTCCAACAGGAACACGATGGATGGACAGGATGGATAGATCTCTTCGCGAGATGTTTTGACACGCGCTATTACACGGGTGTTTCGAATTGTCGAGCTTAAGTAGTAGATATGGATGTGGATATCTTTCTGATTTGCGGCGGTGACAATCTTGAGAGGGGGGGGGAAAGGGTTTTTTCGAATCCTTGGTTCGCGTGTCTCGTGGCAGATTCTTGATTTTTGGACGTTTGGATAGTTTCTAGATCTTCTAGATCTGCCTTGTAAACACTGTGCTGTTTCACGCTGTTTAAATGTAGAACACTTGGTCGATGAAATTTTGGAGATAAGCCAACGAGCGTTTAATTAAATGAAGGACAATTTAAATGAAATATGGATTTAGGTGTTCTGAAACTCTGTTTTATGTAAAGTTCGAGGCTGAATGAATTAAGACACAATGAGGAAATGTGGAAAATAAAACTCAAAATTTCGATTAAATGCGTAGAAAAAACGAAGAGAATACAAGCTTTCTCTACTCGTGTTAATTGTTGCCACGGAATAGTTGTCCTTGCCTACTTCTTGCCTACATCCGCTATTATTCTCGAACAACAAGCGATTGCGCCAAGAATACGAGACGTGAATTCCACTCTAACCGAAGGATATCGTTCGTTATGCAAATTGTTAAAGCTGTTTTCAATGAAATAATTTGACAAATTAAAAAAGGAAATGCAAATTTTCTTAGATTCCAATATACGAAACAACATTTTAAGAAAGGAATTAAGTATAGTTATTAATAATGCAATTAAAATAGTTGGATGATATTCCTATTAATCAGTTTCCTCAATTAAAAAATTTTGCGTTATCACATTTAATTAACTTCCTCAATTTAAGATGAGTTTAGTTTAATTAAGAATTTCCTATATAATTTTAAAATCGTTGTAGATCTAAAATCTTGAAACGTTTTCTTCGATTATCTTTCGTAGGATATGAAAATTATATTTAAAAAAAAAAAAACATCAAGGATACAAATAATAAGTGATACGATTTCTGTTTCTAACAAAAACTTGTTAAATGTTAATCGTAAAATTTTTACGAGAGTAAAAATCCTGATAGAACCACGTTCTGATTGGTCGATTAACGGCACGTAATCGGGGCATTTAACCAGTTATTAAGGATCTTCTTTGATCAGCTCTCGTTTTCGTGATCGAATATTCAAATTCTCGAAGAATTATGGTAATCCATCGAAGATACAAATCGATCGTCGAATTATCACGTGATTCTCTGTAATAAATTATTCTCTGTAATAACTTGTTTCGACTCTTCAAAACGAAATTATATCCTATAAAACAAAATTATTATATTAAAGAGAATTAATGTTATGGAAAATATAAATGTGGATACCTTAAACTATTAAAATAAAAACATAGGATAAAATTTTAGTATATTTTTTACTTCCAAACTCGTCACAAAAATAAGTAAAAATCCTCCACCAAAAACAACCAATTTAACAACTAAAAAGAGAATATTCTTTTACATCCAAATTCATCTAAAAATCAATAAATAAATAAAATTCTTTACCAAAACAACAAAAGATCAATTTAAGAGAATATTCTCTTTCTATATTTCACAAATTTCATTACAAAAGATCGACGAAATACACAAGAACAAACAAATAATCTAACCCACAAAAAAAAAAAAGAAAAAGAACGAGAAATTCAACAAAGAGCTTCGAAGGGTTCGATCAATCCGAGAAGAGAAGAAACGAGCAGCCATCTCTGCTCTCCCGTTAATGAACTTACATACGTACGATCCGAGGCCACCTTCGCAAGAACTAAATCCTCATTTAACCAGATCTAGATCTCGAGACGTTGATCGACGGATCGGGCTCGATCTCGTCCATCCTCTCGCCCCTCCGTTCGCCCGGAGCCCGTTTCACGATCCAATTTCCATCTGTTCCCGCGGCGGCTAGTTCGCTCCTCGTAAATAGAGGAGACGCTTTTATGTTAATATCGTCCCCGCTCGACCGTAAGGAGCAACTTAGAGGCCTGCCTCTAACACGCGCACGGCCCCGTGTTACGGTATCACGGGGATGCAAATTTCCCCGATATCGGCGAACGAGCTTGCTAATTTCGACGGTTATCCGCTAATGCAAAATTCCATGCCGGTACGTGGCCCTGTTTCATTGGTCGAAAATAGAAACCTTTTTCTCTCTCTCTCTCTCTCCCTCTCTCTTCGGTATCGTCGACAACTATGCAAACTATGCTTCTTCGTGTCCGATTAGACCGCGGCCACGGATTAGAAGAGGACAAGGATTTAAGCCCGCCTCCTACTCCTTTAAGATTAGAAGCGATGGCGATGGGGCGGGTAATTTTCTAATTTGAATTTCATCGGTGAATTGATAAAAGGTGTGGTGGAAGGAATATTTAATTTGTTCGCCGCCGGGAATCGTATACGGGTGGACAGTTTTATTCTCTTCGATCGGTTGTGGGAGATATATCCAATGTATTGTGACGTAGACGTATAGATGTAATAGTGTAATAGGTAGAAGTAAATGTATATAGTAATGATTTTCTTTAATACCAGAGAAGATTTCAGCACGATCGAGAGTTAAGAAGTAAGAAATTCCATAGACCTTCGTGCCAGAGAGCAGTTTCGAATCAGGAAAAGAACTCGTGCTTTAATGTGGCAGAATTAGTTACGAGTAAATCGTTGATTTCATTACTTCGCTCCTTTATTACTCTCGCTATCGCGTGTTTTATCGTATCCCCTCTCGTATCCGCGTGGTTGCGAGTTTAACGAGAGAACTTGTTTGATTTGCTCCAGTTAAGATTCAGTTTAGATCAATGCAGGATTAATTACACCGCGTATAACAGACGGATTTCCGGTCTGCAGTTAATCGAAATGAGAAAAAAAAAAAAATGTTCGAGATAAATACTACGAAACGTTGACACGCGTCGAGCAAAGATGGATAAATTATAAAACGTTTCAAAATTTATGTAACTAGTATAGATATTCATAATTGACCGATGCATTTTACTCATCTATTTTATTGGTTTTTCATTAAACATTCCATTAGCGACGAACATGAAACAAACGACTAAATAAACAAATCTTTGTCTGCTTTCGATCGAATGGACATTTCGAATATTTACCGATGCGTAAATTTTTGAAAAAAAAGTTTGTTTTTTAATGTATATGAGAATAATTCAAATATCCATTCCACGTGTTTATTTTTGACCGAAATTATTTCTCGTACGAGCAAATATTTAGTTCAAACAAAAAAAAAAAAAAAAAAGAAAGAAATTAAACGCGATATTTCATTTCTCCTTAATTATTCTAAATTCAAATTCTATAATAGAAAATAAAACGAGAACAAAATTTTAATTTGCTACACGAATATCATATTACTGATTTCACAAGCAGCATACAAAAAATGAAAATTTATAAATCTTTAACGCTAATAATAAAATAGAAATCATTTCATCTCTTCCGAGTATTATATTAATTTTATCAAGAACAATCATCGTATCCTACAAAATACAAGAATTATCCGAAAAAAATTAAGCATTAAAACCGATAATTAATTAATAATTACCGGATTAAATATCAAATTCTATTTCCTTTCAATTTGCTCGAACCAACAAACTCTGTTATCCTCTGTTATACCAGGAATTAAGAATACAAAAACTTTAACCGCCGGCTTCAATTCAATTCCGCTTCAAAACGCCAATCTCAAGCTTGACTCATTACAAAACTCAATATCGCGATCCCATCATCATTCAAACCACTTCTTCTCCTTGATTTCAATTCCAACTTCTTCTTCTTCTTCTTCTTCTTCTTCTTCTTCTTCTTCTTCTTCTTCTGAGATCCCTCGAGCGTGCCTTGTCTTCATCCCCGCGATGCCGGCCCGAGTTCCGGTTCCACGGTTCTCCTTACGGCCGTGGCGGTGCGGTGTTATGCACACGAGAAAACGTCTTTGCCGCGCCACGACAGGCGACGCCACGCTGTCTGCCGGCCACATTTCTCGAGAGCTCTCTCGCAACTCTCTCACGGTGAAATCATTTCGCGGTGCTCGTGCCGCCCGAGGCAGTGCGTGACACTTGTTCGTACCACGCAGCGGCTCGGGGCCAGCTCCAAAACGGAAGAGAGGGATCTCCCCCAGCGAGGGAAAGCTGAATCGCGCCTTTTCCCCCCCCGCGTTTTCACGGCGGTTGAACGGATGGCGAGCGAATCGAACGAATAAACGCCGGCCGTTATTCAATTTTCGCCCCGTTTTGGAGAGAAATTGCCGAACCACCTTGTTCGGATTGAAATTGATCGCCGTTCTCGATCGAATGGAAAGATTCTCGGCCACGGATTTCTCAGAGATTGATATACTTCAGTTTCGTGCGACGCCTTTCTTTCTGAGAGTGAGATTTCAGGGATGAATGAATTATTGTTGACGTTTTGGCGGATTGTTGTTGTTATCGATTATGGAAACGAATGAAAAATCGGAGGATGATGCGTTTCTCTTTATCGAGCAATTGTTGTTTGATCGAGACGCACATCTTGGACGTTCACTTTCGAGTAGTATAGGGGGGGGGGGGGCCAAGATCAGATTATCCTTGTTCCCGAAGTACCGCTCGCGCGTACACGGCCTCTCTAAACATCTTGCGTTGCGCAACACGGGCAAACAGACTCGAGGCAAACTTTGGAATTTTTCTCATCGCGCAGAATGCAATCAACACCGGGTGTGGATTTTTCCCATTCTAACGAGCGCGGACCACCTCGTCGGGATATGGCTACCGCAACACGCCATTAAAATAACACGAAAAATTCCTACCGTGAAATTTCTCAATCCTCCAAGATGCAGTTCCACGAATTCCACCGAAATACCATCGAGATCGTTATCGAGCCTCGAAATCTTGCCGAGTTTTATTCGCGCTCGAATAATAATTCTAACCCCGGCTGCCTGTGTTATACAAATATTCTGCTACAGATTGAAAGAAATCTCGAAAAAAAAAATGGAAAATCGTCAAAAACTTCGTTCTTCGGAAAGATGGTCGGCAGCAAGAATCGTACAGAATCGCAGCATCGAAGAAGACGAGTCGAGTTTTCGCGGCCAATTACCACCGACGGCCGTCATATCTCGCTGCTTTATTTAACCACGATGCGATTATCAAGCTCTCCCTGCACGCAGCCATCGGCCATCCTAGACACCCGGTCGATCCTTTACGACGAAGCTTTAACTCTGTGACCAGAGAGTGCACAGAGACCGGTGGGTATCGTTAGCGTGCTCGCGGGCGAGCCGGCGTATTACCATAAATTTCCATCGGACCGTTCAGAAGCCAATTAGCGTAAGTCACACCGAGATGAAGACCGCGATACGTGGTTTTACTTAAATCAACCGGGCCGCGCGCGGAAAAAGAGAGAGAGAGAGAACCGTTTTAATACCGTGCAATCGTACGCGGCGAGCGCCAACGTATCTGGAATGGCACACTCAGATAAGCCGACGCGATATTTTCACGAAATTAAGTTAAACCTGTTATATCGTCGTCGGCCGTTTGACACGTACACGCAACCGGTCACGAATATTTCTCCATATTTCTTATCCCAGCGAGCAAAGCATCAGGCTTTGAGTATTTCTATGAGTATCCCTCTCTCCACCACCCTCTCTCGTGGAAACTGGTTGGAAATGGAGGTTAAAACCTCGTTGCAAGAGTTGGGTGTCACTCTTGGCCGCGATAAACGAATAAAGTTGTCAGACTTATTGACCAGGACGCGATCGATCGATCGATCGTTTTATCGAGCGCAGGCGGTTAAGACCTGACCTCCAACTCTATCGGTCCGCCGCGATTTCACGCAGGTGCTACCTCGATGTGTGCGCCTATCGGGCACTCACTATCGCGATCCCCGTGTTCCGCGATAAGAGAGGGGGCTGGCTCGTTTCGTAGCAGCGGGATTGCGGAGTTCGAGCGTGAGTCGAGTTAAGTCAAGCAACAAGCACCCGCGGAATTTTCGCGCTCTGTCGTGGGCTGTCCAGGCTGGAGCGTGAAGTATGCGCGCGTTACGTGCTTTCTTACGTTCGTTGGAATGCTATAAACAATGCTATGGATTATTGCTTCTTAGCTTGGATGGATATTCGCATCGGCGGACTCTTAATGAGATCCGTCCGTTTTCGAATATTTACGCTTGTTCGAAAGGAACGTTTTTCGTAAACTGTTTATTTGTGGACAATCGAAGATTGAAGGATCATCGTCCAAGGCCTTGGAGAAGTTTAAAGCGCATGTTCTAAAAAGTAGAGGATCATCTTTAAAGACCTTTGACGGCCGATCAACGAAACTTTCTCCAAAGAAAGAAGTCAAACAGACGTCCCTACCAACGTATCCGCGTGGCACGATATCGAAAACGATGATTGTGAGCAAGAAACATGCGACAAGGAGAAAACGATCCTTTCTTCTTGACACGAAAACATCGATCAACCAATTCTCGGTGATTAACAGGAATTCTAAGAAGAATTAAAAAAAGAAGAAGAAGAAAAATAGATCCCAATAATGAAATTCTCGACGAAAGAAGAGAAGGGATCTGTGGAAAATAGAAAAAGGAGCGTTTCTTCTAAGGTCAGCTAAGGGGAAAATCATTAAGAGGGGAATTGGTATGAGCGAACACGATCCAATTATGCAGGGATGCGCCATCTCGAGTTTAAGTTTCCTCGAGCGTCTACTAGTCGTGGAGAGTCTACTAGCGTGATCGAGATACGTACAGGTGCGAAACTCGTGCAACGCACTACTAAAAACTAGATCCAACGGCCCGCGACGTTTCTGCGGATCATTATAACGGTCCGGCATAGAAATAGTATGCACGCGTGCTCACGTGATCGAGGAACATTTACGAGAGAATGAGACAATGTAATGACACGTTTTGGCCTCGGATCGAGAAGAGATTGGAAATGATACGCGTGTGGGTAGAAGAGATAAACGAAAATAAGACGCGTGGCAATGAGCGGTTAATCTATGTGGATCGCGAGTTAATCAGAATCGAGGGGACCGTTAACAGCTTAGAATGCTGTGGGCGGACCGTATTCGTGAAAATCGTTGCTGCTCGACCTGTGGAAAGGCGGATACGTAATGATACGTTGCGAATAGGCTCGATGTGTAATTATGCGATTTTATTAATTGGCTCTTTAAATTATATAACCGATTAAAGAGACAGGGGGGTTTTAGTAATGATAAAACGGTAACAGTTTTATACAGTTCGATAAAGAATCATTCGAAATGGTTCTGGGTGAGAAAGGATTCGATTACAGCGCCACCTGCGACCTACTGCTCGATCATACACACCTGCCATATAGCATCCAACGTTTTTTCGCCAAGGATTAAGACACGAAATTTGTATTCTTTTTTGTTTTTTTTCCTCATCCTACTTTATTATTATTAAATATCACACTCTCTTCCATTCGGAATCGGCCCACACTGTGTTTATATTTACGACCATTAATAACCGCTTCCAGTTAAATGATACATTACGCACACCGTGTGGCAAAAATGTGCCATACCTCGAGCTCCAATCGAGCCTCGTTGGCTTTTGCCAAGGTTCAGTTCGAGAAAAAATTTTTTTTTTTTCGATCGAACACTTTCCAAGGGAGAAACGATCGAACAACGAAAAATGGCACGCTTTCGACGATTTCCGTCGAATTTAAGCCAATGATATAATCGAGTATTAAAGAAAGTTTCGAGCGCGATAAATATGCGCCTTCGTTCTTAATACGATCGCAATTAAAGGAAGAACGTGTAATTATTAGGAAAGCTATACGATCTGAGAAATCGAAAATTATTTCCTGCTATTTTTTTTTTTTTTCTTCTTTCGTTTTTTTCAAACGTGATGAGAGCGTACACGGTGTTCCAAGAACGAAAGCGTATCCTGTGATCATGCGTCGAGATCGTTTTCTTGGATACCTGTGATGGCGTTAATTTTATAATCAACTGATCTGTCGATAATTTGCACGACGAACTGTGCCAAACTTCCTTTGGAATATTTCAAATCCTCCATTATCGAAATACATTTTACTTTAATTATAGAAAATTACGCGTATTTTGTCGTGTTCTTTCTCTTACCAATTTTTCTATGTATTTATATTCGTAGATTTTGGACTTTGGATGCTTTGGATTTTTTTATTGGTATATATTTTCTGAAAAATTCCACAAAAATTCGTGAATCACGAAATGCTCTTTGTTCTACGTTCGATATTTAACTAGTGGTCTAAAAGAATATATCGAAAAATCTATTTTAACACGCTCGCTATCGAATATCACAGACCATATTTCTATCGACCACGTTTCGAATAGTTTTATTTGATTCGCAAAATGTGGCACGATGATACGTAACAAAATTTCTATAAAACTCGCGTGTTATTCAAGGTTCCAGATTCTAATAATCACTGAATTTACGATAGTAACATCATGCCTAAAATTTAAATCATCATCATAACTCATACAAAATCATACAATCACCTAACCATCTCTCAAATTCCCAACAATTTATTCGCCAAAAATAATTTTAAATATTGCCACTCTCCTCAAAAATTCACAATAATTATCATCAATAATCATTCCAAGACTAATAACCTTAACCAAAAGAAAAAAAAAAACTTCAACACTGGCCACGCTCAAGAGAACCGCCTCTTCTCAAATTCCACGATCATCATCGATAATTGCAACGACGATATTTCGCAACGACTACATAACTGTCGCTATCAGGCGTGCTATCGAGGATTAATCCGAAATACCGAGGGATCCGAGGACGAAAGAGGCGGGGAGAGGATACGAAGGCGAGGGTTGGGGCTCTCTGGTCCTGTGGTCGGTCCTCGGCCAGGTTGACAGGCGCAACGGCAGCCGACATTCCTTCGTCAATCGGGTAAACCGGTTGCCATAAATTCGCGCGAACGAACGCGACTGTCCCGTGGCCCGTTTCAGCCCGTTTCTGCCGGCGATACCAGTATCCGCTTGCCGGAGTACTTTTTCTCCTAGTACGGCCACTCTGGTTCTCGATCCGCGCGACGCGACGCGACGCGTGAACGAGCCGATCGCCGGTATAAATCGCGCGACAACCGCAAAAACCGTATTATATTTTCCAACGAGTTAGCTCTCTCGTTGATCGCGCATTGAAATAACCCTCTTTTCTTTTTTCTTTTTTTCTTTTTTTTTTTTTTTATCTTCGGAATATTCAACCGAAAGATTTATTTTTTCCTTGGAGATTTATCGATCGCAATGGTGAAATATTGGGAGATATTGCGTCAGGTGGATTTAAAGGATTTATCATCCGAGGAAGAGATTTTGTAAACTTTGTTCCTTTTTTTTTAATCGCGATAGATATAGATAATATCGAGAAGAATTTTTGAATAGAAAGGGTACAAAAAGAATCGAGTAAATTGGAACGTTTTAGTAGCGAATGTGGAATAAAAATAGAATGAAAAGAAAGAGAAATAGAATTCGATGAGGTCGATTTTGTTAGAAAAAGAAGCTTTCAATTTTTTTTTTTTGTTTCCTTCAAGAAAAATAGGATTTTCGAACGATACGATTTCGAATATATGTATATTTATTACGCGTAACAGCTTTGTTTTCGAGGGATCGTTCAGTTTTTCGATTCCAGCATACGAGAGGTTTACGAGTTTCCATTAATCCACGTCGCCTCGGCGAGACACTCGATCTTCGTGTTACTTCGCCACTGCTAACTGGATACCTTTTTCCCCGAACTGATGAATATTCATCGGCAATTTATCACGATGCAAAAATCGAGCCGTTTTCGATTAAAATCGGTCTCAAACTCGCGCATGACTATTTGTGTTCCTACGATACGCGTTTGATACCTTCCCATCCTTGGTTCCGACCGAAACGAAACTCGGCCGCCCATCTGTTGCCGTTTCCTTTCCGTTGGAAACGGAAATTTCGTTAATCGTTGTTTAAAAAAAAAAAGAAAAAAAATGCGAAATAATAATTTACGACCAACCTCGTTCAATCCTCTTTCCTCTGGGAATATTTATGCCAATTATTCGCCAATAAATTTGCGACGATATATGTGAAAATAAATATTCGGTCGTTGCCGCGAAGAAACAATGACACGCGAATATAAAAATTGCATTAATGATAAAATAATTTAAAATCTCATATTCCCTTATTCATTTACCGATTCGTTTATAAATTATATCTCTAGAAAATATATTAACGTTACACTTTAAGTACAATTATAAAATTAATCAATTCCGTTATTCTACATCTTCCGTTATTCTAAAAATATTTTTATTCAATGATTATTAATAGAATTCAGAACAATTATTAGAATTAGACTAATTAATATTAAATCATCAAATAAAATTCCAAGATTAATTTATTATATAATTTCAGTAATTTCAGGAGTATTTTTATTTTTAATAATTATTATATTTTTTAGATCAATTAATTTAATAAAAATTTAACAATAATAATATTTAATCGTTCATTGTTGTAGAAATTTTTGTATTCAGAGGCTTATAGAGAACGAATGTCAGGAAACGAGTGTCGCAAACTACAACCTTGAACAGAAAATAAAAATTCTTCGCGCTCCAATTCCCCTGTTCCGAAAACTAAAAAAAAAGAACGAATTACTTCGAAATTCATATTAACACGCTAAAAACTCACCTTCTCCACCATTCCTTCCACCACCCCGATTCCAATTTCCTCCTTCGCCACCACCTCTTGCAAAACTCTCCCCTCCTCAACGCGATTCTATTCTATTCTTCACGGCCGATTATTATACTTTCCCTCGGCTAGAGCGTAAACATTCGAAAGAAGAGAAGAATTTGAAAAAAAAAAAAAAAAAAAAAGGGAAAGAAAAAAGAAGGTAGAAACTTCGAAACTCGCGCTTCTCGAAACGTCACGGAGCGGATTTCATCACGCTCTAGTATGCAGCAGGCGTGCATTTGCGCAATCGAACGATGCAGGTGCAACTGGCAGCCGTGCCGCGCAGTCTGCCAGGCCTCGACTTTCAGCAGGGTCTCGCGTGTACCGAACCAGTTTCCAGCTTTTACGCGGCGACGAGCGACTGTCATCGTGCGCACACACTGCTCGTCATCCACGTACACCTCGAAACGTGCAATTCCTCGTCTGCAATTACTATCTCTCCCCTCTCTCTCTCTCTCTCTTTCTGCACGCTGTGCAAAACTTTAGAGACGTGTTTCTCTGAAAACACGAGATGGTAGGAAGAGAGAGGGGGACTTTAGAACTTGCCTTTTGCAACGAGACTAATTAAGAGCGTCTCCATTTTGTTTCGAAGAAGGGAGGATGATGGTCGAGAAACGATACGTCTTATTGCTATTATTTTTTTCTCGAATATTTTAAATATTAATCTAAAGAAAACTGGGTACAGTTAGGTATTAAATTAAGACAGGGAGAAAGGTCGATCTTGTAAAAGATTTCGCGATCGTTCTAGTTCTATATGATTGACTGGATTGATTTAGAAGAAAAAAAAGAAAAAGATACGTAATCAGGATTAGAACTGGTTCTCTTAATTGATTAACGGAGGCCAACAGGAGTTTCATACTTAGGTATGAAAAGTGAAATTGGAGCTTTCTTGGATTCGAACAGTTGAATTATTGTATTATTATTATTATCGCTTCACATTCGTTGAAGAAAACTATGGAATAGTTACGATAACTTTGTTACTTTTTCTTATTGTACCATTATTTACCAGGCTTACGATTTAATTGTGCGAATCTCGTGATCTGCTGATCCACGAACACGTTCTGTACAATATATATCTAAATCGGTGGTCGAGCGTACTTTCACTTTCGGCTCATCTCATGGCCAAACGATCTTAATTAACTTTCCCATCTACGAATCATCGATTCATCCGTCTGTGAACGCGTACAGGTGGTTACAAAAGTTCATTCGATCGCCAAGTTCTTCGAGTTATTTCGTAATCGTTAGATTGTACATACAAGTTTAATTTTTGACCACCTGAATATTAGAATGTTTTTGAATATTAAATTATATCTGGATTATTGGATACTTGTATATTGGATACCTGATGAACAAATTTACAGGCATTGCTAGAAATATTGAAATGTTTATGAATATTGGAGAATTAAAATAATGTTTGGATACTAATGAAATATAATACAAAAACATATTGGAATAAATGTTTGAATAAATTTAATTATATTTCGTATAATCGAATGAAGGAACATGGACTGCTACTCGAATACCCCGATAATATTTGAATATAAATTAGCGTTACGAGTATTTCGTATAATCACGAGAACGATTCGAACTATTTAACGATTCAGAAAATTAAAATCCTTGGATACGTATAATTAACACGGTAACGGAGTTTCCATACGTACAAAGGAGCACACACACGCGCACACACACATAACGCAGCAATAACAAGGCGACGTCATGTACAGAGCCTCTCGCTATCTCGCACCTGACGCGCGTGAAAAGGTCAACGACGCGGTGTATTCAGAAACGAGCGAATGCCCGGCATTGCCGTCTGAAATTCATCGAATTCCGTCTGGCTGTGAAACGAGGTGAAGGAAAGCGCGGGTTCAAAGGTTCCCGCAACACGTATACTCCATGTCTCCCCAGCCGTTGATCCACTTCTCGCGTTTCCAGAAATCGGGCCGGGCTAACCGTCGAATTACTTTCGAACCCGTTCGAAGTGGGACGACGGTTTGATTCGATGACGATGGCCGAATAAATCGAATCGTTTCCCTTTCCATGGTGATTACGGTTTCGAACGATGATTCATTCGGATTTTGGTTGGAGAGGACGAGGATGGGTGTTCTCATCGGGGATGAAGATCGTTGGAAGAAGAAAGGTGCACAGCGAAAGTCCTTCCCCCCGATTCCCCGACTTCTATCCACGAGTGTACGGATCCGGACGAATGGGTCGGAAAGTAGACGATTGTCTGATAAAATTTGAAAGGAAGTTTCTTTTCCTGGTTTCAGTGAAGCTGGTTTCACGGTGGAGAGATGAGTTGAGGCGATATCGTCGGCTTTTATATATTGAATGATTCGTGGAAAGATAAAAAAAAAGCGGGATGTAAAAATGAAGTGAAAAGAAATTACTTTAGAGAAAATTTAGCAATAAGAGAAGTAATGAAAATAATATAATAGTTTTCCAAGAAAATTTTGGTTAACTTTAATTTTTTATTTAATTCTTGCTTCAACGATTCGGATGTAATTCCTTCACGACAATAATTCGAAAATAATAACTTTGATGATTGTATCAAAGAATCGTCGAGATGAGAAGAAAGAATCACAATACATTCGAGAAAAAAGAAATATCATTGTTACTTGGAAAGATAAAATTCACCTGTCGAAGAGAGATATTCTCGATCGACAAATATTCCTGTTTGGCAACGCTACGACACGAATATCCCGGATCCTTTCTCTTTTTTCTCGAATGATGATCGAACAGATTCCGAGAAGGGAATCACGATATACTCCGCGCCTCTAACTTTCTCCCCGATCCGATCCTATTAATTTCGACAATCGAAAAACGAAGCCACGACCTTGCACCCGTGACCGAGGTAAAAAGCTCTATTATAGGTGAAAGCAGCGCGAACGAGGCGCGCACACGTGGAAAACGATCATCCACCGGAACGGTGTACGCCTTGCGAAAGCAAAAGTCGAGGCCCCTGGCGTTGACGTGTTTTCTCGTGAAACGTTCCGCGAAACGAGCATTCCTTACGAAATGGCTGATTAGTCGATACAGTGCCACGAGCGGCACGTGAGGTTGTGCGTTTCAATGGAACAGCGCATAAGCTGTGAACTGAGAAGCCTTCCGTGATGCCGTGCTCGAAAGTAAAACATACGTTTTAGCACGTGTCTTTTGTCGAGCGAAGATAGCTACGGTTGCGAGAGATTTTGAGCAAGAATTTGTATATACCGAGTAACACGAGGGGGATGATGGCTTCGATAAAAGGAAATTTTGATTGTTTGAGTCGTGATTCTATTTACAAAATTATTTCAATTATAGTTTTGTTAAAAGAGAAAGTATTGATCTTAGAATTTCTGTCATAGAAATAAATTAACGATGGAGATTATTTTGTAAAGAGTTAAATTAATATCTATTAAGTAATTCGAATTAATATGAATTTAAGTATTTATTTAATACTCGACGCAAAATCAATTCATCAATTGAATCGAAGTGAAAGGAATTTTGTTAATGAAATGAAATTCCATTAAGGATTATCAATATATATAATTTATCGCGGAATTTTGCTCTCGAGTAGTTTTCGATGTCACGCACAATTAATTTTCGCGATTAATTCGAAGCCATCTAAATATAAAGTCAAGGACTATTTTTACCCGTATTCGATACTCGACGATTGTTTGCAGATACCTTGAACGCGGGCCCGTTCGGCCGTGAAAAATTTGCTTTCAAATGAGAATTACGATCGACGAATTTGCAGAGTCAGTAATCACGGCGAATGATAATAGTGAATTCTCAAGGTCGCGTCACGGATCGATAGGCCACGTTCAGAGAATCGGGTCAATGCGACGATAAAACGAGAATAAAAAAAAAAAAAAGAAAAAAAAAAAATATTCTCGACGGGTTTAAAAAAAGAAACATCTCGTGAAACAATATTGATCCAATACACTAAGGAGTTAAATCTAAAAGTCATAAATATCGCGGACGATGCAGCTATTTTCTTTCGAGAAGTACAGATAATAATTTACCTACTTCATAAAATTTAATAGTTTTGTACATTATTTATGATTTAGGTCACTAGTTTGTCCACAAGAAAATTTCTAAGAATTTTACGTATACATATCCAACTTCACAATTAACACTTACTTCGTTATATCTCTTCCATAAATTATCTTCCACTTGTCCTCAAATTCCAATAATGCCAGAACTCGTAACAATTACGAACGTACATAAATTTAATAGTTAAGCAATTTTATCACCGTATATCTCTTCCACCAACCTGTGCCTAATACTCTCTCGTATACTACTACTACTCTCTCGCACACAAATCCCGCTCAAAAATCACGTCAATTATGATCGATTCTCCCGTCCCGTGTTGCAATTGTCAGCAAAAAAAAAAAAAAAAAAAAAAAAAAAAACGATATATCGAATGATTTCGTATGCCACGCGTTTAATACCATAAACGCGCTCAACGTGCTTTCTCTCCATCTAGGGAGACCCCGCTCGAAAAATATTCCCGCGTATACAAGCGCTTTTTTCTCTCTTTCCTCTCTCTCTTTCTCTCTCCCTCTGCTTACCACAGAGAACCCCGTACACACTTGTCGGCCATTTCACGCGAGAAATAGAGAGAGAGAGAGAGAGAGAGAGAGAAAGACTCCGCGACATTTTCTATTTATTAAATACACGAGCACGCATAACGCGCGGTGGTGTCCACTCGCTTCCGGTGAGAGCACCGACACTTGTTTGCAGCTGCGCGCGTGTCTACGCACGTGTGAGCGACTCACTAATAGCGAGTAGAACGCGGGGCCTGGTGGACCGTTTATGGGCATGAAAGTCCCCGATCTCCGCGAACGCGACGATCTATCGATCGTTGGACCCGCGTAACGCGCCGACAACCTGCGAAGAAAGCTTTATTACCGGTTCCGCCGATTTTTCGTCAATAACGGAGTGGAGTGGTACGACTGGAATCAACTGGTGACTTTTTTTTCCCTTCCTTCCTTTCTTCCCTTACTTCGATGTTTTTGCACTTTGAAATTATTTATGCTAGTTGTTTATTTATTTTTCTTTTCTAGGAAATTAGACAGGTCGAGAGAAAAACGATTCGAACGAGTTTTGAAGGGAAAAAGAGGGGGGATGGGAATGTTGTATCACGTAACGTGGATTATTCCTAAATAATGTTAAATCCTAAAATAATGTTAAATCCTAAAATAATGTTAAATCCAACGTTAACGAGGATATTTCGAACGGTGCGGGACGAAGTCGATGAAGGATCGATAAGGGAAGAAATTATTCTCTTTCGGAAATAAAATAAAGAGGATTAAAAGGAAAGGGAGGGGAAAAAAAAAAAGAAGAGTCTAGCAGCAATCGCGGATCAGTCGCAATGAATTCAATCGTTACTTCGTCCTTTGTGCCGACTGTTACGAGAGGCGCGTGAATGGATCCGAGTAATTTTCTCTCTTGAGATAGCACGAATTGATCCTCGTGATCTTAATCGGATGGGCCCACGGGCAAAAGGAGGGAGTTGCGTATAATTGATTTAAGCTTGCAACAAAACGCTTTTAACTCTGATTTGCGAGGCGAATGCGCGTAGCGCCTGTTCTCTCATTGTGTAATTTTGGAACACTTCCTGTTTGAGAAGGCTGAACAATAATCAACGGAGGACATTTCTTTCGGTTTGATCTTTACGAGTTCCATGACACCAATCGTATATTCACCACGTACAATTCTCGCTTTCACATAAATTTTCTTTAAATTTTTTTTCCCCCGTGTGCCAAATAAGAAAAACTCGTCAACAATATGTAGTAATGAGATTTCGAATATAATTGGAAATGTTCGTAGACAGCCTTCGTAGATTTTGATATATTATCGATTCGTCAACGTATACGTAATTAAATTATTTTACGCCTTAAGAGAAAAAGCGAAAGTGCCAAATGAAATGTATATCGTTCCAAGTAAATCTAGAATTCTTGAAAATCTTGATTGCTTCGGCCATTATGTAGTTCGTATTATCGATTAAATTATTTAAACCAACTTAGGCATTAGGGGGAAAGCGAAAGCCACAAAGGAATCTTTATCTTTTTCTCTCGTGTATAATAATAATAATAACGGAATTTCAAGATATTTCAAATCTTGATAAGATTGCGCGACTTGAAAGTCGTGTTTTGACGGATCCATCGTCATCGATCGTTGTAATTGTTCAGATAATAAACACGGGCGATAAGGAATCGAACGATCTCTTTGAAATGAAAAATATTCATCGTCGAACCGATAAGAATCAATCGACTGGAGGATGAATTCAATTATTTAATCTCGAAGGAAGACGGGCTCGAGAGTTATTTTCCAACGGTCATCGTCGTTCCATCATGGCTGGCAACACTTTCCACGATAATTAACTCGAGTCTTATCCTGGTCACGTGACATTCGTTAGTTGTTATTCCATCCGTACGTACGTCCTCAAACAAATCGTAAGAATAGCACAAGACGGCCGAGGGCCCCGCATAACAATGACCATACGCGTTGGAAACGTGTCATAACTCGTTGAATCCCGATAGCTATGGGTCTGCAATTAGTCGATGGTGAAAGAGATTCGAGATAACGAGGCGTGCTTCGCCGATCCCATCGCTGTTTGGCGGAACACGGACGACGGGATGACGAAACTATGGGTCGTTGGAATTTCAGTTGCGGTGGGAAATATTGAGGATGGAATCGGCGCCATTGTTGTGCAACGATGGAAATTCGTGAAAAGCTGTTTTTAACATCTTTTAACTCGTTAATTTTTACATAATTACGCACTTTATCCCGATATATTTCGATAGCTAATTTCTTATTATTGAAAAGTAAAATCTTTAACAACGTTTTGCTTATTCATTCTACAAATTTTAAAACAATTTCGATATTGATCTTGTTTGCTGTTATTTTCGATGGCCATCGTAAAAGTGGCGCGTTATAAAATATCCGTGGTGATTATTAGAAGCTGGTACGGAATTCTTAATCGTTAATTTAAAATAACGTATTAATTGTACAATAATGAAATTAACAAGGGATCGCGCGATATTCATCGCGGCTCGTTCTTAAATCCAACATTTTTAGTGTAGAATCTAATTGACGTGAATGGAAAGTTGGTTGAAATACGATCGACGGTGAATGTGTTAATTAACGCCCAGGCGATATTCGTATAAGCGATACCGCTAGGAAATTTAATTTTTTTTTTTTCCTCTTAATGATTTTTAAGAAAGAGCGGATTTTTAATTTTATTCGGATGTATATTCCTGCTTTCTACTTTCGAATAAAGGAACGTATTTTAAATTCTCTTTCTTCTCGAGCAACGTTTTTAAACAATAATCCCTGTTTAATCCCATGATATCTTTCCATTATATTTCGCTATATTCGAAACGCCGTGTATAATATGAATTTTACTGTCCTCCTCCTCCTCTTCTTCCTCCTCGAAGATACACGGAAGACTGTCGTGTATAACCGAGTATACGCGAATATATACATCACAAGAATCAACGGAGTGACAAACATTTTTCCAAAGAAAAACGGATAATGAAATGTGAAATTATTTTTCGAAAACTTCAGCGACCTGTTACAACGCGCAGAAACAGCTATTCGAGAAGAATATAACACTTTGCGATACGAATTTACGCTCTACAAGATCCGAGATAAACGTCAAATATTTGACATTCCCGCGGCTCTTGAGGAATCATGAGATTGCTCAGGTGACGCGCGAGGAACGCCTCGGATGACGAATCCTTTCGGGAGCCGGAGCGACAAAGCGACTTTCCCAAAATTTCGAGGGCGAGACGACATCGTTCAAACAGATAATCCGCTCGCATCACGGAAGTTCAGAAGAAGGGACGTGGATCCTTGAAAGGATCCACCCCCTGGCCCGTAAACCGTTAAGATTCTTGGAAGCGTTTTAGGTAGAGAAACCCTCGTGACGGCAAGACTTTATCGTAATATTCCTCATCTCTGCTAGTATTTCCGCTTTTCGAGATCCTTCTCTCTCTCTCTCTCTCTCTCTCTCTCTCTTTCTCCTTTGAAAAATTTCTAACCGATAAAGGATCTTGAAAAGGATCTACTCGAGCAACGATGTTCAGAAAATATTCTGAAGGAAGGAAATGGAAGGAGCGAAATATACACGCGAAAGATACACGCGAAGATATTTACCCAAGATAACCAATGATATTTCATGATATTCGTCGTAGAAATTTCCTTCTAATTTATTTTGGAAAATTACTCGTTTCGATATATCCCTTCGACAGTTTTTCTTTCTTTTTTTTTTTTTTAGATTTATCGTATAAGTTTATTTATTTATAAGTTCGTTTATTTATCCAGTCGAAGGATATAAAAAGAAATAATTACTTACGCTTTTGCTGTGACTAGTACTGTGCGTATGGTGAGTGTCGATCTTCATATTAGCGCACCGATTAAGAGCGTGCAATCGTCGAAATAGACTCTGCAGGGAATCAGTCTCGAGGAAGGGGTGGTCCTTGGCTACGCCAGATACGTCAATCGGGAATTGATAATCTGGAAGAGGCAGAAAAGAAACATTAAGAAACTCGCGATTAATTTATTTCCATTTTCAACTCGAACGGGATAATTTGCAAATTGGAAAAAAGAAAGCGAAAACATATTTTCGATCGAAAATATTATGGATCCTTTCACGATCTTATACTTCTCGTATCGAGAAGACCTGTTATTTATCGTGGTGTCCCGATCCGATCGAAGTAATGGCCAGTGGAATCAATTAAAAACCACGCGTACCCCTCCTACCCTTCCTCGTCTCTAATTGAATTTAAACGAGTCGCCCCCTAACGGAAAAATAGAGGAGCATCCACGGCCGGGACAATGGCTGCCGCGGCCAGCATTTTATGGGCCCATCGAGTTTACGAGGAGATTAATGCCCGCGAGCTAAGTGGACACTGACCAGGCCCATTCAAGATTCCTCTTCGTTTGTGCTGTGTCGAATATACAATCGTGCGTTTGAAACCGTCCATCGTTCCTTTTTTTCTCTCTCTCTCTTTTTTCGCGTGCTGATTCGCGAGTTTCAATCGATTTGATTAATGATCCACGTGTAAATTACACCCCAGGGAGCTCGCTTCGTCGAAACTTTCCACACGCTGTTTGGAACCTAATTTGCCGTCTAATTACGTTACATCGATCGATAATCTCTCGAAAATGGATGAACAGGTGTAGCTTCTTTTTCTCTCGTTTAAAAAAAAAAAAGAAAAAACTTTGCAAAATGATGAAACTTCTATCTTTTTAATTAGATAATTACGTCGATGCAATTATTGAATATTCATATAATTTTCATTCACATTAGGGTAATTGGATATGGATATATCTCTATTTGAAAATGATATATATATATATATATATATTCTTTACTTTTATTTACAAAAATTCGAATATTCGATTCGATTCAACAAATAGAAATAAAATTTCAAATTTTTCAATTAGAAAAGATCCAACAAACTTTCAACAAACAAACGAAACTTTTTCTCTAAAAATAGAAAAGTAACTCTCTAATGAAAAGGATTCTTCTTTCCATCGCCGCAAGTTTCCGGTTGCGAGAACAATATCCCAAACCTTCCACGAGTAAACGAGACAATCGTGTCTCTCCATGGGAGAGGAGTAAATTCGAGGAAAGGCAAGATACATGGATAAGTATCGCCGAAAACCGTAAAGAATCGTACTGGTGAGAGGAGAGAGAGAGAGAAAGAAAGAGAGAAAGAAAGAAGGGAAAAAGAAGGTTTTTGTGCGACTCCTTTTTTTTTTTTTTTCCTTGAGATCGAGCTCGCGAAGCGTCGATACGTTTCGCCGTACCGTTATTTTATCCCTTATCGGCTTTCACCCGAAATTTCGTGCAGTCTCAAGGCGCAGGTGACATTATTCTTTCGTTCTCACAGCGGCCATCCGTCTCTGTCCCCTTTTGTCTCGAGACAACAGCGAATACAGTCGCGGATGCCGCGTTGAAACTTCGGATGGCCTCCATAGTGGCTTGCGCAACGACGACCCAGATCTTTTGAACCAGATCTCGGATCTATGATCTCAGCTACTCAGGGATCGATCGAGACGATTCATTAACCGGAATAGTACAGTTTCTTTCGATCGATAAAGCGATTTTTCTTTCTTTCTTTCTTTCTTTCTTTCTTTCTTTCTCCTGCAAATTGAGAAGAACAAGAAATCTCTAGCTGGTTTTTAAAGTAAGATTTAATAATCTTCGAACGAGTAATTTTTATCAAATGGCAAATTCTATTAATTATTGATTAATAGAATTTTATTAATTATTTTTAAACGATTTTGTTAAATATCCAGAATTTTTCTCTTTGAATCAATTACTGTAATGAGCAATGAAGTATATATAAATGTTTTGAGTATATTCGAGGCCCATGGATCAGTAAAAAATAATAGAATTTCTATTTACAAAGGACCGTAATATAATTTGAGAGATAAAACATTATGAAAATTTCGAATGGACTTAATTCGACGACCAAAGGGATTACAATTTGACGAAGGTGAAATCTTTTTTAAAAACGTATACGTATAGTTACGAAATCGAAATATCCATATCGAAAATGTCTATCGCACAATCACTTGCCATGGGATGAAGGATAGCTGCTGCCCCAGGTGGCTCAGAGGCTCAAATAAATTTGTTTCTTTCGATTGGTTACACCGTTCGAAAGATTCTAAGAAGCACGAAGAATGAAATCTTCCTTCTTGTTAAAACCAGAGAAATTTCGAGAAATTAACCAGGAGAAATCTCTGAAAGAGACTTTTTCCATCGTTTATCACATTAGAGAGTATTTCGTACTTCCGCGTTTTAAACCATGTGATTTCTCGGAAGTTAATTATCTGGTAACATCCATGGTAACATTTGTACACAATAAGAGAACGTTTGAAAGAATTACCGCAGAATTATACGTCGTTAATTTTAAACGATTGCCGTGTAAAGCGAGGATAAGTTGTTATTACATTAGACGGAGTATCTGGATCCGAGGCGATCAAGTTAGAGAGGCGGTGGCGATCAAAACATTAAACTTCATTATTCGAAAATTTAATAGAGTCCACTCTATCCCGTTTCACCGCTGCTCATCCATCCACCTTGATTTTATTACAATTATGACGTCGGCTGTAACGGTACTTTCTCTCACAAAAGTCTCGCCGCTGCCCATCTTGCTTTAATAGTAACGGCCCCCCTTCCTATTCGTGCATATAACGAATCCCCTTTTCCGTGATCCGTGTTCCCCGCGATAATTCAAACTACGCCGTGACGTAAACGAATTTACATACGCCCTGAAACCACTTTCGATGAACTCATTAATATGAAAAACCCTTCCCGAGATCGGTATCCACTTTCTCTGTGATAAATGATTCAACAGTTGGGGATCACCCTCTCGAACGAGGTGAACATGAAAGTGTTTTAATAAAGGAACGTGTCGTGCCCCCGAACGTTCCAATTTTTTCTCTCCCTCTCTCTCTCTCTCTCTCTCTCTCCCTTTCTTTCTAAAAAACTATTGAAATCGTCAAAAAATAACACACTAACACTCTTCAAACAAATATGACAATTTCCCTCAAATCTCGATTCTAAAAATTTCTAAAAGATATTACCACTTTCGAGGAGCAAGAAGAAGAAACAAGAAAGAGAAAGAGAGAATACTTTTAACGTCCACTTTCTAACTGAATAAATCAATCGGTTAGATCGGTTAACGATTAACCGGTATCGACTTGTTACCGGTAATCTGCTTTTTCAATTCTCTATCGTGATCGTGGTGGTGGCGCACGATTAAAGTAAGGATAAACGAGGCGCATTCGTGATCATAACGAAATCGTTGGCCGATAACTCTTGGTGCACGATCGATAGATTAACGTTAACGATTGCTCGATTACGCTCCCGCTTCCTGGATGTACTAATTGCCGGCCATTCCGCAAAGGAAACCTCTCGTTCACCCGGTTCACCGCTTCGCCTGACGTATCAATTAGCATCCCTCGGTTTCACTCAACCGCGCCTCTTATTATCGCGATCGATAGATATTAAACATCGAACAAGCGGACGATTTCGGATGATCGACAAAATCACGGCTTCTTTTCCATCTTCTATTAGCGGAAATACTTTTTCTCGAGGGGAGTGGAAACGATCTGTCTCTAATCTTTGCGAATCTTTGAATCTATCCATAACGCGATAGAGTCAAGATGGCGATTGCGAATTTTGTGTACGTAATTTTGAAACGCTGTGATCGAAAATTTTTAATTAAATATAGAGATATCTTAGAGAGGTTCCTGAGAAGAGTTATAAAAGATATATATATATAATTTCTCGTGATTTGATAACGCGTCGTTTCATTTTCCCGATATATCGATACTTCCAATCCTTTATTACAATACCGTGCGAATCTCGTTCCACGTATTAAACGAGCAACCTTTTGTTAACACCGATTATTAAGAATGAAACAAGCATCCCGTTGGCCGTGAGTTTGATACCAGTGTGAGAGAACGTAAGTGAACGTAACACTTACAACTCAACATCACGAGCATCGTCGTAAAATATTCTTTTTCCTTTCGCGCGTAAAACACTCCTCGAATTAAAGTTGTCTAGACGTAGAAAACACCGATTCGCCAGGTGTGACACCGGCCAACGTATCGCGTGTCTCGAAAACAGATATCAGAAGAGTGAACGAATCATCGATGCGTTGATGATTTCCTGTTACTTTGCGCAACGACAGATATCCCCTCTCCACTAATAATCCTCCAAATGCTTATCTCGTTTATTTATTTATTTATTTTTTTCATCGAATATACATTCGACACGATACGCTCCCTATCTACGAGAAAACCAACTCTCCTCTCCAAAAGGAAAAGAAACATCGGCTAGATTCTTCTTTTCCCTTTCTTGTCACGTGATCCTGATCCGACCGAGAATTCAATGAACACGAACCATAAACGCGTATATGACGTCAATCAATGTCCGCGAGAATTTTTCTCATCGATCGTGTATCGTGAATCATCGATAAATCGACACACACGCTATTGAAATGTAAGTTAAGATGGTAACTTAATTAACTTCTGTAGATCCTCCTCGCGAGTACACGCGCGCGATCGGGCGAAGTGGGTCATCGCGCAGCGGGGATGATCGATATATAAATGTTCGGTAACCCGAGTTACCGATGGGAGGCCAGCAGCACAAATTCTACAAGGCCTGCGTGCCGCGTGTCCCTCGATCTCTTAGATCTCTCTTGATCTCTTTCCTTAACCGTTTAATTCCGAATCGTAACGATTTCTTCCTTTCTCAAATTTTCTTCGTAATAGCGTAAATGTTGAACGTTTTTCTTTAAATAATCCAGGCGAGTTCGATCGTTTGATTCGATTGCGTTGAAATGTATCGCTTTTTATTATGCTAAATCGATTAATTTTTTTTTTTTTTTTTTTTTTTCTTAAAGCACACAGGTTTTGGAACAGGTTTTCGAAGGAATTCGAGATAACTTGGAGGGGGGAGGGAACAAGAAATTCAATGTTCGCGTTTCATAGTTTTTCGAATATATATTCGAGAGCACGCGCGGTTATGCTGAATATAATATGGTATGATAGTTTCGTTTCAGATTCTAGGAAGGTTAAAAAGTGGTACGGCTAAAGGTAGATACGATAAAAATTGTACACTCGCGATTCCCTATGGAAAGAGTTTTAAAAGAGTTGGAAAAAGAAATTCTGTTATGCTCGATTAGAGCAGAGACAAGATTTTCGAGGAGAGAAATCTGTTGGAATAACATTTGGGGGAAAAAAAAGAAGAAGGTACAAATGTAAACGTCGTGTATTACGTGGAACATGTGATCAAACAGAAAAACCATCGAAATCGAAACTCGTTTCTAAATAGGATCAAATACAATCTCCCCGAATCTTGTAACTCGATTCTTCGACAAACCATCGTTTGATGGTATCGTTTTGCTCGTCTGGCTTTTTTAAATTGAAAACTAAAACACACGAAACAGATTGCAACGAGCACGGTATATCTATATTATAAATTTCACTGAAACCGAAACTGGTTTAAATACGATCTCGTTCATCTATCCTTTCGTAACTCGATTCTCGTTCAGAGGATACTGCCCATTCATGATACTGTCCCTGACTTAATCAATGAAGATTCAAATAAAAAGATTTAAGTAACGGTGAGAAAATTCAAATGGAATTTATATTATATCGTGTATTAAAATGTATAATATTTTTTTTAATATGTTAGAAATATTTAAAAAAGAAAAGCGTGCAATACAATTTTTATCCGAATTCCTAAATATATTTAATATTTTACTAATGATAAAAAGTATAATGGAGGATTAATGAATTTGTATTTATCAATTCGATAAAATTATAATATCTTTTAAATCCACTTTCCATTTCTCACTATAAGCATCTCAAATGATTATGCTGTTCCAAGATAGAAGATCTCTACGCGTTTTGATCTCACTGCATCATCCAACGTCGAATTACACGAAAAAGAAACTTCATAAAAGAAATCAAGAAGGTCTCCCGATACGATTTCTTTTTTCTTCCATCTTGCTTTCATCTTGTTGATGTACAACTTTTTCTTATAGAAAATGATTGAATTTTTCCTTCGCACAAGTTTAACGATATTGCACACTTTTCCCTATCTCAACAATCTATCTACATATATACTTTTATTTAACTGTGTTAACAAAATTCAAATACCTTACGACAATAATAACAACAACGATAACGAAAGAAAAGAAAAAGTTCTCTCATTTAAAAGAAATCTCGATGCAAAAAACGATCAGATTCACGATTTCTATTTACGCGAAAAGATTTCATTTCGCCTGTGAACCGTCTGAACAACCAATCAATCCCCTTTTCAAACGACATTTCCACCCACGAACGAAACAAAAATCGCGCCTAACATCTCAACCAATCGAATCGAATCTCCCTCGGTATCGGTCTCCTTTGTATCGGTATTTATATCGCGGTTTTGCGCCGGCCGAGCGGAGTTCAACTGGGTCAATTAGTTACTATTCATAGTGCGCTCCGATCGTGAGAGGCCGTCTGAGAGGTTGTACGATCGGCACACACAGCGTTAAATACGAAGGAACTGGCTCTCCCCACGGCTCTGCTCTTCTTCTCCCGTTGGAGACGCGTTTGTCTCGCCTGCGCGGCTGGAACCGGTGCGACGAGGACGAAGAGAGGGCCGCTCGAAGAGGAGCGTGGATTTTCTCACGCGATCTCCTCCCGTGCCGAACCGATCCACGGACGAGAGAGTGCGCGCGCGTTCGATCGGTTTCGATTCCGCAACATTCTGTTCCCTCCTCCAGCTCGAATTATCACGTTTCGAGGGGGTATCGCGATGCCGTGGCCGCGGTTGCATCGAGCGAAACGGTTACCTCGGCTCGTTTCGACGCCTCCGGTTTGATGTTTTCAGCCGAACGCCGGTAGCTGCACGCTCTCTGTCGTTAACCTTAGAACCGTACGCCGGTTCAACCGTAACGCGAACTTGTACGCCGCGGCTGATTTACGAGCGGCTCGCTCCGTTTTAGCGGACGAGCGTGGGGGGAGGTGCTTTCGATGCTTTTGCTTCCGTTTACGTTGCTGGAATTCTAGGATTATTCGGAAGAAGTTGGAATTGGAATGGCGTGCGATGTGGATAAATTTTGTTTCAACGTGCATTGCTGGAATTGAAGAAAAATAAGATTTGGTGAAGATATTATTGAAATTGTTAATGGTGTTTCTGATAATAATTTTTTTTTTGGAAATGAAACGCTCGAATTCGATGGAGTTGGAATCAGAAGTGTGTGTTTATAAAAATTTGTTTGAGTACGCGTTATTAGAACTGTATGTGTTTATAATAATTTATGCGTTGCTGGAATTGTTCGTTGAAATTAGAATTCTATGTGCATTGCTGGAATTGTAATACGATTTGGTGAAAGTGAAATTGTTAAATTGCAATTCTTCTATGGCAAATTTTTTTTTTGGAAAGGAAACGCTGAATCTCAATATAATTTGATGGAGTTGGAATGGAGTTGGAAAGAGTTGTGTTTGTTATATGCGTTTCTGGAATTGTTTATTGGAATTAGAATTCTAATTTCAATGTGCATTGCTGGAATTGTGATGCGATTTGGTGAAAGTGAAATTTGTCAATGATGCAATTCTATGGCAATTTTTTTTTTTGGAAATGAAACGCTCGATTCGCGATATAATTGGAATCGGGATGGTGTACGACTATAAAAATTTGTTCGAGTTAAAAAAATTATGGAAAAAATATTTATGGAAATAATATTATTAAAAATATTCACGCAAAGAATAATCACGCACCTGTAGCAAAGCGTCCTACTAGCGCGATTTTCGATAATAGAATGACACGACTTCGCGCGTCACGACTTTGTTTACGAAATTATAAACTCGGAGTGGGGATTTATTCGGCTAAAAGTCGTGCGACGTATCGAGTACGAATATAAACAAATTTCCTAGAAACGGATTATAGGATTATAGGATTATTATCTAGGCTTGAATGTAAAATCAAAATAAAGAAATAACACACGAGTTGAATACACGAAATATATATACGAAAATGATAGAAAAAAATTAATATAATAATCCAATTATTTTTATTTCCGAATTAACGAATGCGTTATTAAAAAACTGTAATGACGTGTGTATTTATGATAATTTATTTTTTGCCGAAATCGTTTGGTGAAAATAGAATTCCAGTTTCAATTTGCATTGCTGGAATTGTAACATGATTCGATAAAAGTGTGTTCGTAATACGCGTTGTTGAAATCGTGGAATTATTCGAGAGAGTTGAAATTGATCGAAAATATATATCATTACGTTTTTTTCTTCTCAGATTTTATATGTTTTAATTTCAAAGTTACGCAATGCCGTGTCACGAGGCTTTGATCTTTTTCTCGATGATCCTTCTGTTTTTTTTTTTTTTTCTTTTTTTTGCAACTTCGAAAGATACATTCCATTGCTTATAACAAGAATCAAATTACACCGCTACCGATTCCCAGAAATCGCAGGTGTATCACAGAGAAAAATTATAAAACAGAAATATAATTTTTCCCTGTAATAACAAGCTACACTTATACATAATTTATAAAACGATAAAGCTATTAAATGTCGGATCGACTCCTTCTCGAATGCAAATCGGCTGCTACCTGTACCCCTGTATCCTCCAACAATATATATATATATATATTTGCAGCTGGGGAAAATTTTTACAAATCGATTTTTCTAATTGGCGGTTTCGTTTAATTGTACGTCGCTGAATTCACGTATATATACCATAATATAAATTCGTCCCGGGAAAACATTTATCAAATGGGTAGCGCGGCGAACGTTAAGATATTCCAACAATGAATATTTCAAAAGAGTTGGGAGAAACCAAGAGTTGATAAGAGTCGGCGATAAGCGATCACGACGAAGGCGGACACGAACCGAGCATTGCTACAGGAAATCGTAACGTTGCTGAAATCGCCATCGCTATTCCATGCTTCTCCCCTGTTGCTTGCTACTCTCTTATGCTCTCTGCCCTCGTCTGTCGATCGTCGTCTAAAAATAGTCACAGGCAGTTTCGTAACTACTTTTTACCACGGGATCTCGTCGTGAGCCGTGCAAAACATTCCTGCGGTCGAGGGTACCGGCCTTTTATTTAGAAACTTGCACCATTCTTTCCTCTGCATTTGGCATCTGGGTTGTTGCAACAACCGATCTCGCCGCGTGTGTCTTGTCCAGCTGTGCTACACGGCGGACGTGTTCCTCGGTAGCAACGGGCTCCCCCATCATTTATTTACATACTGATTGCTCTTGAAAATCGAACGCCTGGAGAATCTCGAATCACCGCGCACAAGGAAGAAAAAGAAGAAGAAGAAGAAGGAATTACTTTCTTACCTCGAATAATACCAAATAATACATTTCAAATAATAACACCTGTACCTGAAATTTCGAGGGAATTACAATTTGCCTGGTGTTCGTTCGAAAAACTTACAACAGAGTATATTACAAAGAGAGTTTTTTTACTTTCGAGAATATTTCTCGCAAACATCGTCTGACGTAGTAAAACTTTCACTATTTAAACAGTAACAAGTTTACCGTTCGTTATTCAATATCCACTTGCCTCGAGAATTTTACTCGCCGGAGTGTGTTCGAATGTGCACACACGTCGCGCGCGCGCGCACACCTTTCAATCGAGGAAGAAGAAGAAGAAGGGAAAAAAAGGAAGGGGCAATCCTCGCCGATCAGAAATACCACGGAAACGATTACGAACGGCTCGTCCGTCCGCAGTGGCATTTATAAATATTAATACCGGTCGCGGTATCCCGCGTCAAGGGATAGGAGGGAACGACGGTCTGCGGTTAGGGTAGAACCTGTTATTTAGCAAGTTGCGCCATACCTTCTCTCCCGCTTTTGGCATCTGGGTCGCTGCAACGCACCGCGGTGTCGCCTGTCCGGCCGCATTGCACAGGACATGTTTATGGGTGCCTCGACCCGAGCAACGGTCAGCTCTACTGACTCACCGTGCGAAGCTAATGTCGTAAGGGCGTGTTTCTAACGACCCGAGCCACGTCAAACGTCCTCCCGTGGATCGACGAGAGGAATCGACCGCGTTGTTTATATCCGCGTTGCTCTCACAGTTCGAATGCAACGAGCGAAACTTCGAGGAATCGAGGAGTTCGATTCCTTTTTTTTTTTTTTTTCTTTGAAGGATTGAGAGAATCATCTCTTTCGCAAGATAAAATCAATCAATTGAATTTAACGTAACGTTTTGTCAAGTATTAAAACGTAGAAAAAGAGAAAACGGAATTCCATCATTGATTCCATCCCCTATAAAATATAAAATTCATCATGCTTTGCACAATGGCAAAGTTTCATTGAAAATTGTTCGGATACTTTTACGAGCCACTGTATTATTACCACGAAGGATATTAAGAATTCAATTAAAATTAAATTCAACCAATTTAACTACAATATATTATTGAAATAAATAAAAAAAGAAAAAAAAGAACGAAGAGACACTCGGTATATTCTACGCGATATACGAAACGAGGGGAATTTTTTCACGGAGCAAAGCTCAACCTTGGAAGATTGCATCACGCCACACGAGGACGTTTGTTACCTGCCGCGTGGAATGAATGGGCGGTGAGAACAGGGTGCGTGAGAGTTTAATGGGGCGTGAAACAGTTGAGAAAATTTAACTCCGCGAAACTTGGCCGAGCGTTTCGACCAAGAGATTGTCGATCGAAGGGACCCCTCTTGCCTTTGGAGAAACGAGGAGAACGGCGAAAGAATCTCGTTCGAGATCGCCATGTTTGTATTTTCGACGGTATTATAAATAGTTCGGTGACGGATGCTGGAACTAATTTCGAATGACAGATGTCGACTCGGGGCACGCGCACGATTTTCGACGGTTGTCGGTTTCACTGGGAACTTCGTTATACCGTGACCACTCTATTTTCCCGCCTTAAATTACGCGCCATTATACAGCGAGTGACTTCGTCTATATTCGGTATTCGTGTTAAACTTGCCAATAGAATACTTCGAATTATTTCGAATCTTCAACCTGTAATTAATTTAATTTAATAAACGGTTCTAAGAGATCGAAACAAAAGAGGGAATCAACGAAAGGAGGAGCGGAGACTTTGATCAAGATCGAGCTCGAATATAACGTCGATCGATCGCGACAAATTACCCGTAAACGATGTCACCCGTGAGGATCGACCCTTGGCATCGGGCTCGATCTTTAAACCCACGCAGAGCGAACGAATACGATGGAATTATCCGGAATAAGTCTTGAGATCGTTACGAAGCGGATGATAAACGCAGGCATACCCCGTGACATCAAGTGACCACGCTCGTAAAACGAGCAAACCGATAAAGATTACGTCACGCTCGAGACGAGATTGGGATTCGTTTCGTTCATTACGCATCCGGTGCGCGAATTTTCGAACGAATGACTCAGATCAGAATTTTGCGGCCTCGTTCTACTGAATTTTCAGGCCACGCTCGTTGTTAAAATTCTTCCAGTTTTTCGTTGAATATTTTTTGCTGATCTATCAATTATCACGCGAGCTTTTACACGAAATATGTATATATATATATATAATATATATATACGATACGATATGAAATTAAATTTTTGGGCGGATTGAACACGAAAAAGGAACGATTCAATTTCACGTCTATTATCTTGGCGACACCGTCTCATTCACGCCAACATTTGAGAAGAGTAATTACATCAGCCACTGTCGTAATGTTTCCCAACGTCGTTTCACGCGCATCATCCGCGCTACCGTCCAAAGAGTTACCGCGTGTCGGGACAATTCATCCACCGGGCGATTCATTCTCGAAATGCCGGCTTCAAACGCCCGTAATCGACGTTTCAGAGTCGGTGCAGAGTTCAAGTCTCCGTGGTGACAGCGTTCAAATTAACCGCGTTAATTTACACGGGCTAATGTGCGATGGAAGAGTAAGTAAACGGAATTCTTGAGCAAAAAATTAAAATTTCTCGAAATTTATATTCTTTGAAGCGTAATGGGTTGAAAAAATAATCTTTATGTGCACGAAAGAGACGAGCGAAATTTTAATCTGAAGTTAAGAAGTTAAAAAGTTACCTGGATAAGTACTTTTGAATAATTTATTATTCAAAGCATCGAATAATCAAGCTGAGCCTGATGAACGAAGGCTGATGTTATGTAGAAAGAGTAGTCAACTATAATACGAATAAATATTAAAATAAAATTTTCGTGTCTTATGAAAAATTGGTGTCACAAAAAGTTGAAATAAAAGATATTGGAAATAAAACTTCACTTTAATTTTCTTCCTATTTTTAAGGATTAATATCATCTTTGTTAGAACCTAGATCGTACTCACTTGACATCAGAAACACGATAGAATTAATCCTACGACCATTCAACAAGGATATCAAATCAAATTTCACGGAATTATCTTACGTCTTCAAGGATCAATGTACCAACTTTTCTAAACCTACATCACTACACTAACGATTCTTGGCAACTTTATCTAAATCCAATCTACGATCAATTTTAATAATCGAATCTTACCAAGGATTCTCACTTTCGTGCAACGTATGCAAACTCTGTTTCCTTTACGTAACGAAATCGATCGATCGATCGATCGTCATCTATAAATCCGACACCTGTGCACATCTTACTACGCGGAAGACGTTCGAGAGATCGTAGGATGGCGAGAAACCGCGAGATCACCGCGGCGAAGGCCAATCTTCTTATTTTTTTTTTTTTAAGCCTTCGATTCGCGCTATGGTTACACCCACACGCACACACGCACAAAGCGAGAGATTGTTCACGGATCTGTGCCCCCCCCTCCCTGCTTCGACGACCATGATTTCATTCACGATCGTTACACGGGCAATCTAATTAAACGGTGACTTCTCGACGTCGCCATCGATTGCGGCACTGGACGTTTCACGCCCACATCTCTCCAACTGTCCGTTTAAGTCACTCGAACGTTTAGCGGATTTAGGGTAAGATGGAATTTGCGTCGCGAGATTTAAAAGTCGTGCGTGGAAGACAAGATATGTAAATCTTCGAGAGGGTGGTAAAGCGATTCGAAGCGATTGGCGACATCTCTGAAGAAGTTGAAACGGTGGAATAATTCTCGAACAAAGAGACCGAGTTTCTTCTTTTCTATAGAAAAGATGAATAACGAAGCGTTTCATTTTTCGTACGGTTTATTAAGAAAATTCACAACTGATACGTTTGAACTTAATTAAAATATTATTTTCGTTTCCTTTTTCTACGAAATGTGCAATTATTCTCTTTGTAAAGATGCTCGTCTAAATTTTTGCGACCGAATGCAACAAATACAAATATTTTTTTCCTATAAAATTACATATCTATTTCGTACACGCTTTAATTTTTATTTAATTTTTACTTCGATCGCCACTGTAAATTACTCTATCGAAGATTAATCTACTTATACATCCGTAAAACAGGGTGTTCAATTCGCTCTGTATCCATTGAAATTCCTCTTCGTCGAACGTAATGCTCGAAACGAAGAAATATCCGTTGACTTATGGCCTGACAGCGTACATCTGCGGCCTGCGGAATCCCTGTGGAACGTATACACACCCATACGCGCTGTCTGCGCGGCTTATCTCCGCAAAAATTCCGATAACAAACGGAAGATAACGCACGCTTTGGAACGTCTTCTGCACCGTGGTCCATGTCACGTGTTCGTGCACGTCGACCGTTATATTTCTGAGACGACTTTTATATCGGGGCCTTTTCGGTGTCGTTCATCTCGCCGCGATAAAAACGCGAGACGCGGGGCAGAACTGTATCGATATAAATCGATTTGCATGTGGAACGACACGTGTACGCCCGAGGTGTCGAGTGTGAATTACAAGTAAACGACACGATGGAAGCTGTGTGCGCGCGAAAACGAGAATCGAGATGAAAAGGGACGAAATGCGAAGACGATTCTTTCGATACAACAGTGTGGGGGATGGATGGATCTCTTTCGAAGAGAAAAAATTTGTGTAATGGGGAAAAAATGTTGTTTTGCCTTGTATCATCTTGGTATATTATAATTTATAATATATATGGATTATTTTATTTCAAGAAAATGGAAGAATTATCGATTGATCTTTTTTTTTTTTTTTTTAATTATTCACGAAGGTTGAAACACTTTTAATTAACTGTTACATTACGTGACTGTTTCGCATAAAGAGAGCAATTAGTTTACGTAGGTTACGTAGCTACTTCGTATAAAGATACCAGTATTGTGCATAGATAACGTGTATTTTTAATCATCGCATTATCAATTAATTTTCGTTCTTTTATTTTTATCGCTATGCTATAATGATAGTCGCAGGGTTTCAATGATGAGTAATTCTGTTTCATGGATAATATTTTCCATTACGTTCCATTAAAATTGTAAGAATTTAAAAATTCACTATTATCATAAAAAAATATCAAAAAAAAAAAAAAAAAAAAAGGAAAGAAAAATAGCAAAAAAATACCAGGCAAATTACACGAGAAGATAATCATTCGTTCGTATACAATTCGACAAAACCAATCGTCTACAATCGACACGGATGTTATAAAATTCCTACTCCAATTTTTCGCGTTGCAATGTAAACAACAAGTATATATATGTATATATATGCACACTTGGGCGACCGTTGTAAAATTAGTTTGAAACATATCGGCGACACCGGGCCCGGATATACTCGGCCAGCTTTCTCGCTGTGTTTGCGATGCAAATACAGACTTCAATTACGAAAAAAACGGGCGAAGATAAGGCCACGGTTCGAGCCACCGAACGAGCGTCGAAACCGAACCGCCTGCCAACTTTATCAGGCCTGCCAAGCGCGCATCGTGTGTCGGCCAATCTTCTGATCCCGATTCACACTCCGGATCTAACCGATTCGACCAAGCTTCGACCAAGTTTATATCACCAGGAAAACATTATTCGGGAGTGGAGAAGAAAAAGAAAAAAAAAAACAGATTTCGTATGCAAATACATTGAACGAAGCGTGGAAAATAACTTGATTATCGAGAAGTTTAAAAATTTTTAAACAGGACAATATATATATATATATTATATATTCTATTTTCAAATTATTGAAATTTAACGAGAATTTTAATAATATTTATTTTGTAATTTCACCGTTTCAGACTAAGATTCCGTATATCTGTTAGATGAAATATCATCGATAGATTTATTAAAAACTCGAAGTAATACAATATCGAAACAAAATTCACGATATTTAATTTTCAAAGATTCAAACAAATTTTTTACATTAAATAGAACGTGAAAATGTTTCGATACGAAATGCATTACTATCACCAGCAATCATGATTCACCATTCGTAGGAATCATTCACACACATACGAATATTCAAAATGATTAGACAAAATTTCCAATTGCAAGCCATTAGAAAATCGTTATGTTTACCTTTCATGTTTCCCGAGTGACAGTGTCGACACATTCGTGGCTCGCTCGATTCCTCCCTCCTCCTCCTCCTCCTCCTCCTCCTCGGCAAACAGCCTATTCTTCAGTCGAACGCACGAACGTGAAAAATTCCACTCTACTCATGGCTACCATTATCCTCCATTCATCGAGCGTCTATCGTGTCGCGCCTCGCTTTTATCGATCACCCGACGAAAAACCTTGTGCAAACTTGCCGCGATTCGATCGCATTTCGCCTTCGAAAACTTGCACCGTCAACCTGCGCCAACGATCGATCGCGATCGCGGGCAGATTCGGGGCTCTGCAATAACCAGCGATCATTCGTCGAAGCGAAAATGAAAAACGTTATTGCTCGAAATCCCTCTTCTCGCTTCGATTCATCCAATTTGTCCCCTTTCAGCCTCGTTTTACTTCCACCGAATGAAACTCAAACTACTTTTATTATTCGTGGACGGTGTTTTTTCTTTCGCGAAAGTTCCACCCTTGGACTTACAAAACAACGAGTTCACTATCCGAAGAACAGCTGAATAATGCGATAAATGTATTATACGAGAGCAGACTCTTCACGTGACGGGTCTCGAATAACACGTTCGTTCGAATAACAGCATTTCTGTTCCCTATTTTTCCCCGAGATAACGCGAACACTGAGACAGATGGAGGGGGGAGTTGTGAGAGAAAGAGAGAGACAGACGGGTACAGAGACCGGGAGGAATTACTGTCAGACAAACTGGCGGCCGTGGTAATTGACGCGGCTCCTCTTCCGGTTGTCGGTCGGCCAGGCGACTGGTATACGTGATCTAAAACCAACACGACCGGCAGGGCAACGTTTGCGGCATAGTTTTCCCGCACTTCGGATCGATATACTCGGCGTCGTTCAACAACGCTACTGTCACTCCAAACCCGTATTACCCGTATTTATCGTTCACCAAAATGTGACACAATATCACGTGCTCTCGATCCTGGATCGACTCGATTTAATACAGTTCACTGGTCCAAAACGTAATGCTACACTCGGCCAAGGCGTGTTGTCGATAAGCGTATCGTCGGCTCGGTCAAAATGTACAGAGATATTCCACGTGGAACACCCTTTCCAAATAATTCCGGATAAAACAACAACCCACTCGACATATCGTTGTTAATTATAAGAGCTCGAAATATTCAACTCTTGCAACAGTTTACTACGAGTAAACACTAGTAGGAGATTAATCAGATAAGTCGAATTGTGCGCGTTGCATTGAAGAAAGAATTGCATTCCTCGATCCAAGGAACGAAATATAACACTTTTCCTCGTTCGAGGAACGATATTTGCCACGGATATTATTTGGACGCGCACGATCGAAAAGAATGAGAAAATCGATCGAGACGAATCGGGAGCAGCTCAAACGAGGTATCGGAACAGCTCCTCCACCGGTTGCCTTTCGACTAGCGGTCGTCGGCGCGTAGCACTGGTATAGAAGAGAAGCTCGAAGCACGAAGAAACTCCACAGGCACGAAACGTAGCGTGATGGAGGCCTGGTGGGGAGGACCCGTACCCGTGGGGCAGCTGTCTTGAAAGAGGGACGAGGCGGAGGACGGCTGACTGCCTATAAATGTGTACGAATGTGTGTTTGTCAAGTTGCCCGTTCTGGTGGGGGGCACCCTGTGTGTACCCTGCGGAGGGCACAGCATGGTGGGGAGATGCAACCGAAGCATTTCACGGGTGCATGCCCTGTGCTCGAGTTCTGCGCTGCGGTTCCGCGCCGACAATTTTCGCGCCAACTCGCTTTCCACGATTTTACGAAGGGATATGTAGGTCTAAGAACGAATTTATTTTAACGTTTTAGGGATATTTTAGGGGGGGTGTGCTTTAGAATTGATGTTTCTTTTTTTGTGATTGTGTTGGAGTTGAAAAGGTGGGTTGTTGGGGTTTAGGGGTTTGAGTGGAGAAGAGAGAATATCTTTGATGACAGATTCGATAATGGTTCGTAATTTCATTTTTGTTTAATTTCTTTGCTCAAAGAAAGGTCTTCTGAGCGAAGTGGATTTCTTTCTTTGGTGGTTTTTCTGAGCAGAGGTGTAGATGTGAGTTGAATGGAGAATGTAAACATTTTTAATCGTCAATTTCACTTTTCTTAAACCTTTTTTTCTTCAAAAGATTTCTTGGTCCAATTTCTTCTTTATGGATCGTAAACTTTTCTCTCCTTCACGCTTTTACGCGAAATATAGAATAGTATTTCGATAGTAATGGAAAGTAAGTTCATACACATTTGAAAATGTATCATTTTCGATGGGGGAAAAGAGTGGGACAATTTCGGTAGGGTAAATAAACGGATGTTCGATAAAAATATAGTATGAAGAAATACGGAGAGAGAACGAATAAGATGGAACCCAGTATTTCTCGAAATCATGATGCAACGTCAGATTCCCGTGATGCGTTTCAGGGTAAACGAACCAATTTTTGCGCTCAACGTTTCCTTAATTATAGCTACTGCCGTACTCCAAGGCTACTCCTAAAATAAACTTGATCTAACTTTAACACTCGAGTTTATTATTAAACACGCTAATATTACAACAATCTTTTAACCGGTGTAAAAATTTCGACACCGAGCATCCTCGTCCTCAAAAAATTCCAAAGACATCGTTATGCTTTTCACACACCAACCATTCTACTCGGAGTAGAGAGCAAAATCTTTATCAATTGATAATAAAAAAAATTCCGAATTAACAAGTAATACTTAAATAATTATACCGTTGTTAATTTCTAATTTAATAATTTCTCTGATAATTAACAAAATTTGGATATCTCGATCATATCGGAAACCGAGAAAACGCATTAATCGGCGAGCCGTCCAGCTTGGGTGCAGCTGCAATTTCGAAGAAAATCGCCATTAGCATTCAAGGGAGGATGGCGTGGTTCGATTCGGAAGCAAATTTCATGTTCACGTGTATATATATATATATATATGTGTGTGTGTGTAAGATGAGAGATCCGCGGTTAGGTGTATATGCATGCCACCGGTGTGCACGGTTGGTCGCGAGGAGAGTATCCATCAGGTCATCCTCGGAAGATCGAACGATAGCGGGATCCATTGTTAGTCCTCGCAACGAGCCAGTGATCGATGGCCCTTAAAGATCCACCTTGTGTTCGTCCCGGGACACGCGAGGTGTCGATTAAACGATTTACAGCAAACGATCCGGGATTTCGCGGTAAATACAACACACGGGGAGGCCCCTTCTCGCCGATCGATACGATCGATAAGTGATCGACTCGCGACTCGTGCCTTGCAATTCCAACTACACGGTGAACGATGAGCCCTTCGAGGAATCGACGGGGCATTCTGATTCTTAGACGCGTCTTATATACTCTTGGAGTTTGTCGCGAAGAAAAGAGTGGAGATATTTTTCTCTCGATATCAATCGACGATAATTATTTTTAATTTCAATTGATTGAAAATCGAATTCTTAATTAGGCTATTAATGAGATTTATAATTTTGTCGAAAGTGATGAAGGGAAACGCGAGTTCGATTCGATAAGTTATATCGTTGAAAAATATTTATTATATATTATATAGGAGAATGATCGATATTTTATTTTACGAAACGTGCTGGATAAGGTTTATTCCAGGAATCAAATTAAAATTATCATTCTCATAAAATACTCTGATAAAAAAGACTAGAAATATTACAGAAAAGTCAGCGATATACGATGAAGTTTGCCAAAGATTTAATACACACCCACAACTGAGAGACTGATACCAATCTTCTTGGCTGCTAATATACGTTTGACAGTTTGACAAACGCAACCTCTTTTCCACCGAATCCTATTACTCATCCCCCGCTATATAACCAATGAACGAAAATAACTAATTATCGGCCGAGTTAAAAGCGTCCATTTCACGAAAAAGAAGAAGAAGAAGAGGAAGAGGAAAAAAAGAACAAATCTTCCAAGAAATCTCTAAAATTCGCAGAAATAAGATAATCCAGAACTTGGTTACTTTTCCATCAACCGTTCCATCGATTATCCCATAAATCCAAATAACTTTTCAATCATTTCAACGTGGTGCGAATGATCGAACTGAACCAGGCCCGCTACTTTTAACCAAATATTGAATCCTCTCTGGAGAAATCCTTCAGTAAAAATAGCGGTACCCAAACAGTAGCAAGACGCGAAAAGTAAACGGAAGCTGTTTCACGCGAAGATGGATATCCACTTTATTCTATTCAAGATTATATTCCCCCATTTTGATATATACGTATATACATATATACACGGTATATAGATACGGGGATAAAATCATACACGAGGAGGAAAGGATATATGAATATGAAATGAGGTAGAAATATGAGACACAAAGATTTTGATCTATGCGCGGTATTGATAGTTCTGACGATGATTGTACCTCATATTGTGATAACTATGAACCATAGCTTCAAACGTTAATAATTATCTTTCTTTTGTTCAATGGACGTTTTATATATCATTTCGATCGTAATAGAAAGTTTCTATTACGCGCGGTTATTTTAATTTATTTTAATTTGTTTAGCGATCTTTAAAGAAAGAAGACAAGTTACATTACGGTATGTATATATATATAGAAATAATAACTTTGAAATAATCGCGTCTTTTATTACGATAAGAGAGAATGAAATGACAAATTGATAGAAACACGAGATCGAGTCGATCGATATTATAATTAAAATTTTAAATACATATTATACAGAGATATATAACTCCTATCCCGATTCGGAAATTTACATATTTTCGATTATTCCAAAACAATGAATCATAAATTTTTAAAAAGAACACATTTAGAAAGAGCATCCATAATAAATTTCACAAAGAATTTTTCCCCATAGAAATCCCTCAAATTCCACTTTACTACTATTCTAAAGCTTCCCAAGAAAGGATAAAATATATATATCCTTCCCTCCACCACACGGTTTAATCGCATCGATAAACGATATTCAAGAACAAGGCATTAGCAACAAGTGGAGACGCGCCTTTAGACGACTGAGAAAACACACATAGCACAAATCGAGTAACACGCGATGCATCGGGTCTAACGATGATCGCGATATCGGGGCCGGTTCGAGTGGCGTTCGAGGGAGAATCGGGACAGATCTGATCGACCTCCAAGGAAGCGGTCGCCTCCTCGGCCGGGGGATAGACGCGGCAGCTGGTGAACACGTCCGCGCGAATTTCTCGCTCCATCGGCGAGCAGGGTACGAGAAGAAGTCAGAAGCGACCGACGTGGCAACGATGATATTCCGTGGCGGAAAGCGCGATATCCGTGCATCCGTTCTCATCTCGATGGAGAGACGCGACGCTGGCCCACCTACCACGAGCCAAAGGACACCGGCGTTCGTGGAATCGGGCCTTTGAGAAACTGTACGTGTGTGTGTGTGTGTGTGTGCGTGTGTGTGTGTCCCCTCTTCCTTCCTCTTGGAAATTAATTACGTCCCGCGGTACGAGGAATCGTATTTTCGAAATGTTGATCTTTCTTGTCGAGTTATCGATGGATAGATTATTATTATTTCTCTCGAAGCGAGATGAGAAATAGGAAAGGTTTCTCTCTCTCTCTCTTTCTTTTTTTTTTAGAATTCTCAACTTTGTCTCCTTGGACTTTTATGAAAATTTAATCTTTAAGAGATAGCCAATTCTGTTGGGATATCTTTTCTATTTTCGAATCAATCTTCGCCCTATTTTTCTTAAATACTTGGAAAGATCACTGTTTGGATATTTGTATGGATAAAGATAAAATTGTGCAAAAATTATTATCCTGAAAGATTATACATTGTGATTTTTTAAATTTACCTTTCAAACGTGGTTTACTTTTGGTAAACACTTACTTTTGGTCTCTTGGGCAATAGAGATCGGTTCAACGACCCACGCTCCTTCGACGTGCCTCAAGGTCGGCAAAGGTCAAAATTTAAGGCTCGACTAATTGTACGAGCTAATAGGGAGAAGGAAGGATTTGTGCGAGGTCTCACGTTCCTCATCGCGCCTCTCACGTTCAATGGCCGGTTCTCTCGTTGAGGGGAATCTTCACAAAAGGTATGGACGGAAACTTCGAAGCAGCTTTGGGTCACACGGGTCGTTGACCGTCGTGTTGGGGAGAGACATCATTATCAGATGTCGATAAAAAATCGACATTCAGAGAGAAAAAAGGAGATGCCCCCTTTTTCTTTAATAAGAAGTATCTCTAGATAAGGAGCTTAGCTATATCTTGATACACGAGCAATTGGATTTCTTCCACAGATAACACACCGGTTATTTTATTTTATTCTCCAAGATTATTTCACGTATCAACCTAAAACGAGCGTTATTATATTAGAATAATTATATAAATAAAAGGATAACATCACGTATTCACGAAATCTCATGATCGTGAAAATCGTGAACTTCCCTTCCTAAACGTGCGATTATCACTTTATGTTAATTTTAAGGGGAAGAAAGAATTCCTGTTAACGAATCTCGAGGGCCACCGATGTGATTTCCGCGTTTCTGGCGAATTCTGTTCGCCCAGAATTTACGGCCGCGTTGGGCCGCGAGCCATCGATTACGAGCCACGACACGCGGCTTTTCATCGCCGAGCCACAAGCCTGAAAGAAGGAGGGGGGGGCCTGGCCGACTATTTTCGTAGACGCCCGGTCCCTTTTCGGTCGCCCAGACGTGATTAAGACCGCCTGTCCGTCGCTGTCGCTCGCTCTCCGCTCTCGTTCGCGGATTTCATTCAAAGGCCAGTTTCCCAGACGGCCGCGTAATAATATCTTTTCCCCAAAGATAATAATTTCCTGTTGATGAACTTTCGATGAAATTCGAGCGAAGGAAAGATTCGTGGTGGTGGATGAAAAGAAATATGGTGTTTTCGTTACAGCGAATGTATAGATCCCTATCGTCTCCGTTCATCGACATCGTCGCGCGATTGCCATTCCGATCCTATGCCAGACTCCCTTCTTGATTTGATATTCCAGACAATGCCACGTGAATCCATAATGGTTAGATCGGCTCGAGAAGGTTTGTTGACTTCTCGGATACGTTTCGCCTTGATAATTCATTTCCTCTCTCCGCTATCGATCCTGATCGAACTCCTCTCTCACTATCGATAATAATTAACCGTATATGGAATATCTTAAACGAGAGAATTCCGTGTAATCCGTGAAAATAATCTCTGAAATCTGAATGAACGGGAATCGCAATTCAACAACGTTGAATTAACACGTCGAGCGGAGGAAATCGGCCACCTACGACGAGGAACACCGAGAAAAGCGCTTCGTTTCGCGGAAACGGGAATCGTTTACCGTCGAAACGCATTAAGGAACGTTGTTCGTTCCATTTGGCAACGGTAATTTTCCAAAGCCACTCACGGCCGTGCTTTGTGCGCATTGGCAACGGGATGGCAAGCGAGCAGTTTATCCAGGTGCGGCCGCGGTACAACAGGCCACGTTTTCGTACTTGGCTCACCCCCAACAGATGTGTCAAAGCCACGTCGACAAAGACGCGCCCTTTCGCGAACGCGCGGAGGATCTTTTGAACGTTTTCGTTTCGATTTCGGCGCAATTTCACGCGCCCGTTGCTCGAGTTTTGCGGGAATTTTAATTGGAAGTGGATTGGATACCTCCTCGAGTCGGGATCTCGGTTTGTCACAGCATCGAGAAAAGAAAAGGAGATATCATTTTAACTTGAATACAATTCATATAGCGACAAGTAAGTGTAATTTTGAAACGGTGCATCGAGTATTAAATTTATAATCCCTTGAATGATGCAACAATATATATGCTTTAATCCTGTTAATTTTCTTAATCTACTTTCTAATAAAAACGATACGAAATCTGTCGGTGGACAATGGGACGGAAAACGTCTGTCTCAAACAGGGCCGTCAAAACAGTTGCCTATAAACGCGATAAAGTCTCAACAAACCGTCCATCAAGAAGACGACGAATCACTATGAAAATATTCCCTTAATATTCTTCCCACCCCGGCGAGTGCATGCGCGTATTTCTCGGTAAGAACCTTGTCGAGGACCTTTCCGACGTTGGCAAAGCAGAAGAGACCACGGGCTTCTCTTGGCACCGGTCCAACCCCCGTGGTGCATCTAGGAAATCGCGACGATCCGGAATTCCGAAGGCGTGTCCAGTTTGCCTCGTTTAATCCGGCCTGGATCACGATTCCGCCGAAGAAACGCCCGAGCAGACACCTGGATCGCGACGCACGAGCCCCGTGCGTTGACACGCGCGCGGCTTCCCTCCTCTTCGATTCGGATCCATCCTACGTTGGATCCCTGATTTTTAACAGGGATAAAGATATAATTTACAGGGAGTATTATTTCGTGGCGTGCCGTTCGATCGCTATCTGAAGCCCGACACTGGCGGAAACCTCTCCGCTTTTTGGACACTGGATACTTTTGGAAAAAGGGGTGCGAACGTTGCGCAAACGACAACCGCGCTCTTATTTTTGGCCGATGAAAATTAGGCGGTTAGGTATTATTCTTTTCTTCGAGAATGGAGAATTTTTTTTCACACCTTGCTGCAAAATTTGCGATCAATTTCGAGGATTCCATTTTTAAAGCATGATCAAGAATCATTTATTTCTATACGTTAATTTTATTTTTAATTCCAGGGGTAAAATATTTGATCGAACTTGACGGTTAGCCTCGATCATCACGGTTTATTTGCGATAATTTTTTGGTTTACGCCAAAGGGAAAGCCAAGAAGTAATCAGCAGCCAGTTTGAACGCGAAGCCGACAAAATCCCACTCTTTGTCCTTTCAACGTAGTCATCAGCTTGCGGGCGGGCGGGACGGTTTGCATTAATCCGGCGCGTAAAGTAATTCGTTACGACGAATATAGAAGTAGGGCTTCTCGTTGCGACGCAGTTCGGGTGTCGTAGAACCGTGTGCGCCTTTCGCTTTTTCATTTTTTCGCCAGGGCTCAATGTCACCGCCCGAAATAATCCCCTGTTGTCTCTAACGCGGAGGAAGAGACGAAAGTCGACGTTGCAGAAGAGATGTTCCCTCTGACAATTCATTAATTAATAATTCGTGAAACTGGGTTGCGATCCTCGCGCAACGGGGATCGAAACGTGTATTCTATAAATCTTTTCAGTCGGAATATAATTTTTTCTTCGAGGCATTTGCTTTTATCCAACGAATTTGAAGATAGGGAATAAGAAAGTTTTATCGAAAATAACTCGATGTCGTTTTTCTATTTTTTTTCAATTAAACGTGGATGCTCCCAATGTGCAATAACATATTCAAAATGCATTGTTTTCAAAAAGCGAGCTGCGCCTACGCGTCCATACTCCCACACGCGTCCATACCTGTTCGATTTTTATGTCACTTGACAGAGCGAAAGATAACATTGCTGCACCATCGTGTTAAAGAATCTTCAACCTTTAAAATAGAAATCTTTGTAATAATACCAATATCATAATTTTCTACGAATCGAGAAAACGAAAAATTACTTAAACTCACATTCAAATGATACTTTAGCAATGAATACCGATCTTCGAACTCAAAATTTCATTTCCAAAACGAAAATTGTAAAACGTGGAATAAATATCCACGTAACTTAAACTGCTAAAATAATCTAAAAGGGGGAAAAGGAAATAAAACGTGAATAGCCGTCGAACTGGAATTTTTCACCATTTTCAGATCGAAATTTTAAACGTAGAAATATCCACATACCAAAGTGGAATTCTCTCTCAAGGGGAGAAAAAAGGCGCGTATCTTATCCAAGCCGGATAAGGACAGGTCCGTCCACTCGAAGCTGAAGAGCATCATAGGTGGATTCTGGCGAGTCTCGTGTTCTATCGCGAGCCCTCGTGACGTCAGTGGCAAAAGCAGCGCGGCCGATTATATTTTCAAGACTCCGTTTCACCAACCAACCAGCTTTTCAAACGCGACCACGGTGTGTCTACGGTGTCACGTGACTTTCCAGACTTTCAAGGGTGCGTTACTCACGCGTTTCCTCGCCGAGAAAAGAAGCGGCGACCACCTCAACAAAACGTCGAGGCGGAGAGATTGTCACCGTAAGGTGATCGAGTCATCGAGCTTGCATTTCGACGTCATTTTGATTGAACGAGGCGAGGTGACGGGCCACTTTGTCCTTTTCGGCCTCAAAAATCATCGTATCACGGCCGAGCCACGTTTTTGCTCGCAGTAACTCCGCTAACTAATAAGGAAACGTGACATCGCCCCTGATCCCCCCTCCTCTTTCCTCTCTTGCGCGTTTTCCCTACGGAACGATGGAATTACTTTTGGGATTTGCTTCCTCGCGAATAGTGGATTTGATTTCGTGTGTAACGTAATTCGATGCAATTTCTCGCAAAAGATTTTGAGATTTGTTGAAAAGTTTAAAATTTCGATTTCAAATATCACAAATTACATGAAATTTAAATATTTCTATTGTTTGTTGATCTTTATTAGGTTATTATCTAATATCAACATCTTTTAATTTCATTTTATATCACAGTAATCGTGAAAAAGTAAAGATTAGTCAATTGTATAAGAAAGAATATCATGTCGAAAGGTTTAATTTAAATTAGGAGTATCGATTGATATATATAACAATAGTATTTCCAGTTTTTAAAGAATTTCTTAATAGTATAAATTATAATATCGATCTCGAAGATTCTAGGAATTACAAATGTTTTTAAGGTTGGACTAAGATTTAAGGCTTTAGAGAAAACGAAGTATGACACATTATAAAGTGTCTTCGAACGAAAATGACCTTCACATTCCTAGGATATCGTAATACGTCCCTAGATTTTTATTAGAAGACGCGTAAGAAATCCGAGAACGAGAGCTTCAAATGAAACTATGTTGTACTATAAAGTTACCAATGCGAAAATAAAAAATACACATGACTAATAACAAGGAATTTAATTAATAAATCATTTATTAATTACATTTCTCATCTACATTTATTAATTCAATTATTCGAACATGTTAATATCCAAACTACATTATCTTTCAACAATATAAGTAGATATCTTTCTTTATTCCAATAAATAAACATAAGACATAAATATGTATTGAGTTAATTATTAAAACAAAGGAAACAGTTAAGAAATTAGAAAGCAGAGAGGCTATAAAATTAACAAAAATATACAATAATAAGGAATTTCTACAGTCTTAACAAAAAAATATATAAAGTCCTTAATTTTGTAATAAAAATCGTGTTGTACGTCTCTTTGTTATTTTTCTCAAAATATATAGTAATTCATCTAAGAAAAGTATATATTTTATTACATTATAAAAATTCTCTATTACAGTTTCGATAATGAAAGTTCTACTTCAAAAGAAACATTTAGAAAAGCTAAATATCAATGTCCGTGCTTCTTAGCTTGTGAACCCCGGATCCCAACTATCGTACGGGGTCTTCACGGCTATTTCCATGGAAAGTTCATTAGAGTTTCAACAATTATTTCGATACTCCTATAATATCAACCTTGAAAATTAAAAATTAATTTGTTCCTGTATGAACAAATTACAAAGATATCGAGACACGAAAGAAACATTCCTTTAAATCAATCGAAAAAGATTTTCCAAGATTGCGTTATATACGCAACGTCTCGGTGAGCGTCGGTGGCGCGAAACGCAGTCGTATAAATTAGCTAGAACGGTGATTCGCGCGTGCACGTGAAGGAGATTGGCCACTTAAGTGCCAGTGCAAAGTATCCGCGCGGCAGGCCGCGTATAAATTGCCTCCCTCGCCCACCGGCGAATTTGCATTTTCGCCGCGCGACGAATAATTTATCTCGGTCGAGATTACTTTGTCGCGATGCGAGAACCACGCGTGGGATCCGAAAAGAAAAGGAATTGGGTTGGAGGGCGGTGGAAAATTATTCGCACGACAAGGGGATGTAAGTCTCCTCGAGGACGACTTAATCAGCTTAGGATAGACCGGTTCAGGACAGGAACGATCGAGGATTTTTCCTCTCCTTTGTCGGATAATTTCGTTTCGAACAGTAACAACAGTGATAAATAGCATGTATCGCAATTTCTATTTCCAATTATATCCAATCAAACGATCGTCTGTTCTCTCGTATCTTGTAAAATTGTATTGATACTAATGAACGAATATAATGTGGACAAAAGTAGGATGGAGGAAAGTATGACAAAGTGTCTTTCTTAACATTTGATTTGACACGTAGACGATAATGGATTGTAAACGAATACTCGAGTATAAAAATTCCAATAGAGGAAGCAAACATAACATTTCCCAATTCCTTTGATCTTCAACTTTTGTTTCAAATGAAAAAAAAAAAAAATCTTTCCGCCATATTCTGCGACATTCTACCCTATTCCACTTCGTGAAAAATTGAGTTAAGAAACGAAATAATCAAACGTGACAACGGCTCAAAAAAAAAAAAAAAAAGAAAAAAGAAATCCTTTTCTCTTTCATCCACAATGTTTGTAGCCACTAAATTTCTCTGGAAAAAAGAAAATACTGCCGCGTAATCCCGAGACGCGAGCGGTCTAAATTAACAAAGATCAAAGTATCCGGTGAAAAAGAACAGTGTGCGTCCCTCCTTCGTTTCGCGGAGAAGAAACAGGAACGTATACCTGTCTCGCGTTAAGCTTTTCCCAGAAACGATCCGCTTTCCCCGATGAAAGTGACTATTCGCTCCCATGAATCATTTGGGATTCGGTTTACCGATTCTACCATCACGCTTTATAACCTGTAATGCACATTTTAACGTACAAATCGTAGAAATGAATCTAAAATACACTCATGGAGAAAAGTGATAAATATAATTCCTTTCCAAGCAATGTCACGGATCTGAAAGTGTATTGTCCAATTACAAAAGAAATACAGTTTCCCCCCATTCTGTCAATTATTCAATCTTCAATTTTAAACCTTATTCTCTCATCCATCGATATCTTTCAACAAAGTTCAATTCTTTTATCTTTTCTCTTGTTATATTCTTTCACGTATCGTACTTTAAATAACGCTTAAAAAATGTTAATATAGTGTCTGCGACATTTTCAGATCCGTAACTCGTTTCAGTTAATTTCTTAGGACCCGTTCGCGCGCGAAATCGAACAAAAATATATTGCACGCCTGTGGAGGCGTCTATTTCGGTGCTCGCGCGAGCATCTGTTCCTCGTTTCATAGGTTTCGTCGCCGAACCGATGTGTATATATATATATTTCCCGCGTTTCTTTTCTTGCAACGCACAACCCGGAAGAAGAAGGCGAGGAGGAAAAGAGAATACGTGCGAACGATGATTCGTGAATTTGATCCAGAGAACCGGGTTACACTGCTCGTTTCTCCGCTTCCACGAACGAAGTTGTTATTTAACGACCGCCACCAGCAGCGGTTCGTTTTTCTTCCGATCCTTCGTGAATCTAACAGCTCGAATTTATAGCCATCACGCTAATACTCGATCGATTGCTCCGAACTGCGTTTTAATATTGGGTTGCAGGACTCGAGTTGTTGATTGGAAAATATGAAAGATTAGACAAGTGATATCGATACGGTGGTTAATATTAATTCTTGTCTCTGAAATCATGCAGCAACTCTGCATGGATGAAAAGAAGGAATGATATAAAAAGGACGAAGGGAAAGAATAATTTTTTAAAGCTTCGTTTTCAGAGTAAATCATAATTTACTTTACGTTATATATTATATATCGAAATTGAACATTGATGATCGAGGAATCGTACAATTTTCTCGAGGATTATTAATTTCTTAGATCAGAAAATATTTGTTGTATATACGAAATTTTTCCAAAACTCGATTTGCTTGAAAACGAAGTTTTAAAGAATTGTTATTTGTTTCGAGGACACCCTGTATATTATTATAACGTTTGTTTGTTAGTGTATTATATACGGAGAGTAAGACCCATTTCTGAAATGAATGTCAGATGGCGAAAGTGATGAAGAAAATTAGCGCAAGCGTGCGTTTTACATTTACTCTCTGTTCTACATTTTTGAGATGTAACTTCATCATAGTGTATGTTGAAAATTTTAATAAGTGATTTTGTATTTTCGTTGAATAGAATATTTGGAAATTTTGAAAAATTGAGAAATCGAATATAACGGTTCGCAGAGATTTATTTCTGATCAAAGATGGCCGATTCCACGTTTTCTCGTACAAGGCGCCAGCTGCGTATTATTGCAGTACAAAAATGGCCACAACTCGAAAAGAAGGTCAAATACGATATATACGATCTTTTTTCATCGCTTTTCTGTCCTCCGTTCATCATTGAAACGAACTTACGTATTATAAAACACCCTATGTGTATTTACTTATTCCTCGGTTTCGAGCATCAAAGAATTTATTTTCGTTCGAAAAGAAATACAAATAAATATAATCGCACTTACCTTTTTTTTTTTTCTTTTCACAATTTACCATATATCCATAAAATCTTGACAAATATTCGCATTACTTTTATGACGAGCATTAAAAAACTATACGAATTATCATCGATTTCGCCGTTTTAAATAAAACGCTATTACACAACGGATAGACGGAAATTCTTAAGATAAGATCACAATGATTTTTCAGAAACAGGTTTTGCAACTTTGCAAATGTAAGAAAAAAAAAAAAAAAGAAGAAGAAGAAACGAAAGTTGTTGCAAACGTTTCGATATCTCTGGATCTGAAAGGAATCGAAAAATTGTTCGTAATGTTCCCCTGGACACTGACAGGAACATCGAGAAGAAGAGGGTACAAGCGTTGAGAAATATCGCGCAGCCTTACAATGGTACTTCGGAACTACGCGTGTAATCACGATTGATGTAACGGGAAAATTCGCAATTACGGGCGGAGTTGTAGCTCGAAATTGATCATATCCACGATGTACGAGACCGTATCGCCTTTTTGTTTATCCGACACGGGCGCACAATCGTTCGATGACGAGGCCATCTTTCTATCGCGCGACTTTTATCGCTTTACGATTTTCAAATATTTACGTCTGAAATCCTTGCTGCAAAACACATCGTTCCTCCTCCACGCTTTTTACAGACGGCAAAACCTGGCAAACAACCTCGCATAAATCGCATTTCAGTTACGTTGCTTTTTTTCTTCTTCTTCTTCTTCTTCTTCTTCTTCTTCTTTTTTCCATTTCTTGATTGATCGGGTCGGCGTAAAAATAATCAATTCGCGGTTTATTTTATAACGTTCTTTTATTTTTTTTTTCTTCCGTCTCATCCCTTAGGGAATTGGTTCATCCTCGAGACTATTTCTCTTCTTTATTTCGGATTTTGAAATTTTCTTTAATCGAATGTGGATCTCTTCGTGTAAAAAAAAAAAAAACGTGGAAAAAAAGATCGATGTATGGATCGATCCAGAGCGAATAAATTTAAATAATTCAAAGATTGATAAACTAGTTAATAAAATTATTCGTGATTATTTCTAAACTCGTGATTTCTTCTACTTTAATAACAGCATAAAAGCATTCTATTCCAATTCTAAATATATTTGGAACAAATTCAAAGAAATCTTAACTCAAATAAATTTAATCGTATTAGAGATCTTTCGATGGATGTGTGCGTCTATGAGACGTGTAAGTAGAAGTGTAGTGCGGCAAAATGACATGTTGAACAAATATTATAAAAGTACAATTAGCGACAAAAACGTCACAAACGTTGTACACTATCGTTCAAGCAAAATATTTAATTTTCAAATTTGTCATTTCGGGAATTTTCTGGAGGTCGAAAGAAAAAAAATCTTAATAATTTTTCACGGAAATGAACAGTTTTTAAAATAAAATAGAATAAATATTTCAACTCTCCATATCGATTGATAAACAAATCTTTCTTCGACACTATCTAAACATTAATTTTTGATATTGTTTAATAATTTAATTGTCAATTGCTTTATTTTTTCCAATATATAATTATATCATTCGATAAAAGTACGATGCATTTTTAAGAAATGTCCATTTCCATGAAAAATGATTTTCATCGATCATCCTCGAAACTAATAATTTTAATCCCACGTTTTATAATAACACTTTCTCCAGCGTTTTAAATCTTCAAGTCTCTTGAATTTTGATAATGATAAACTAATAATGCTTACACGTCTTAACGATAGAGTTCAAATTTATCGGTCATGGAAGACAAAACAGTGACGACAATTTGCATCGTTAAGAAGAAACGAAATACGTCAGAATAGGAATCAACATCGTACTGACTAATCCTGTACACATAGAACATTGTACGTGCAAGCAATGGTTAATAAGTATCGATCTTATCAATCATTATCATCCGTTCTGATGATGGAGGGTAACAAAAGGCCAGTGGCCCAAAGATAAAACGTTAAAACGTCTTCAGTCGAAGATCAGCGATTAATGACGATTTAAGGATCGGTCACGTAGACACCATTTATAGTTGACCATTATTCCCCCCTCTCTCTAAACTTACTAAACTTGTAAAACCTTATTCTCTTATCTTGTCAATAATAATATCATTAATCGATCGATCAATTATACCAAGATTTAATTTTACTTGATTTAATTTTACTTGATTATTGCACTACTCGCGCTCTTTCTCTTTCGATCGTTTAATTTAATTTGATCGACTCGATTGCTCGATTAATTCATACAGCATTGTTAAATTTTATCCTTTATGAATTATATTATAATTAATAATGCGCATTATGCTCGTTCGAAATTTCATGACCAATTCCAATATTATTCCAATAATATACCCGCCACAATTGCCCTGCGATAATAAATGCACGGTTATGACTCATTATTAAATCCAATTTTGCAAATCCCAAGTAAATTTCCAAAGTAAGTCTCCCTTCGACACCTCTTCCAATCCTCGAATCCCCTTTCGTGATCGCAACGCAAACGATCCACGATCAACGCCGCGCAACGCGGTTCAAAAAGATAAAAAGGAAAGGAAGAATATTAAGTAACGATGCCGGCGACGATAACTCGAAGCGATTGGACACGCTTCTTCCCGCGCGAGTGTTCGCCTTCAAAATCTAAATTTAATGACGTCCTCCGTGCAGGGTCGGCTATTTGTAAAGGCGGACGTAACAATCCGTTGCGGTAACAAAAAAGTCATCAAGTTCAACGTAATTTATCAGTGTCAATATTGGAATGAATCGCGCATGCCAAACGGGATTCCCCCACGCGAATTTTGAATCTCTGTGTTCCGTTTTATGCGAAACCTTGGACGATTTGACACGGCCGACCCAATTGGAAATAGTGGAGAACGAATGGTTGTGTTTATCGGCATCGAATTATCGGGATCGAAAACTGGGGCGGGATTGTTATTGTTGCTTAGATTCGCGAAGGACGCGGGGCTTTGTCGGAAATAAAGCGGGTGGTAAACATCCCCGGTTGCAATAATAATCTCGCGCAAAATGCTCGAAAAGAACATTTTCGCCCCGTTGGGGAAACCTTCACCCACTTTCCCACCCACTCTTCCCCTCTACGTTTATTATTTCGATGGAAAATCGCGAGGATCTCGCCTCGTGTGCATCTTTTCTTCTTCTTCTTCGCGATTGATTGACGAAGGATGATTCGTGAAATGGCAATTGTGAAAATGGTGAAAGATAATTATATACAAGTGTACATCGATATTGGACGGATGAATATTGATAAAATGATCGGGGGATTTTGCAACACGCGTTAAAATGACTCGACGAGAATTTGGAATTTTTTTGCTTGTTAAGGAGGAAAGAGTTTAATAGAAATCTAAATGTCGAGGATGCGTTCGTTTGTGAATTGTGATAAATGATAAATGGGATGTCGGGGGTTTGGTAAAAAGTAAAGGGGAAGGAATATTGAATGGGTTTTTTTTTTATCCTGCTATCACGACGTGTTTTACACGATTGATTGAATTAATTTTATTAAAATGTATTTATCAACGTGCTGATAATGACGTTCCTTTACCAGGAATAGCAAATACTTTAATATAAATGAACGAGTGCTAAACGCGTTAATGCATTTTCGAAATTTTACGCTTTCGCTTCGATTTGTATTTATACAAAAGATCAAATTGGAAATATATTTAAGGGGATTCAAATTATTATTTTAATCCTTAAGATACCTCTTAATTGCTTAATTTCACCTTGAAAATGCTTTTCATTCCCTAATCGTTTCAATCAACAGAGAATTTTCACTCGAGAAAGTATGAAATGTACCGTTCATCTAATCAATTTCACATTAACCGTGAATTTTGATAAGTCTCTACTATCTCTCCTGTTAATCACTTGCAACAAGCGGGACAATTTACATAAAATTTCACGAGTAATTCTTTTTTTTTTTTCCTGTTAAAAATTCGTAGAAAAAAATCCTGCTGATACGAACATAGAGCTTCACGCTCTCCTCTGTGAACACGAGAGTATGCACTCCACTTTTCGCTCTGACGAATCTTGTAAGTCATAACCATATATATATATGTGTGTGTGTGTGTGTGTGTGTTTCATGAGGTCGTGGCTAACTAGGACGTCCTGTTTCGGCCAGCTAGAACGTAACAACTGGTTAGTTTAAATAATCATCGCCGTTCCGAATTTCCCTTTCATCCGTCAGTTATATGTATTTCTGTAAAGTTTGTGGAATCAACCTGAAATTTCGGGGAACGAGCCTTCTCTAGGAAACTTAGAATCATTAGAATCTATTAGAACAAACCAAAATAAAGCGAAGTAATGGATTTGAAGAACTTGAAACTTGATTTAATATTCCTCTCCTATTTTTAGCCAATATTTACAAGAGGATTTCACACATTTCAATCTCGATGAATTTTTAATATATTGTCAACAATTATATTGAATAGTAATTTTAATTTGTTTACTCTAAGTTTAATTTCATCTCAAAATTAAATAAACATCCATTTCACATCGGATTTAAGCTAATTTTCTTAAACGAAACATCGAATTTCCTCAACAAATTTGATCTGATTTAATTCTGATTTAAGTTTTTGTCAACAATTTTTTAATAATAATTTTTTTTCAAACAAAATAATCTTCACAACATTATTCATATATTATTTATAATATAATGCACGAAATAATATCTTTTCGAAATTTAACTGGAATAATATATTACGATAGAACAATTTTTGATATTTACCTTTTTTATCACTTAATCACAAAATTCGCAATTCCAACACGGAAACGATTAATCCGAGGGATTATTGCGCGAATTTGTTCGCCTATTCCACAAACCCACAAATGTCCACAAGATGTCCCAATTAACGGGGAAGATGGAGTTGAATTAAACGATTCCAAAGACCCGGTTAATGGCGTTTCAACCAGGGTAAACGCAAAGGCCACCGAACCATGTGCTAATTTGTAATTGCCATCGCGGTGGAAAGGCCCGCCTCGGTAACGAGCCGCGCAAGTCGCAGAATAATAATCGTCGAGCTCGCTCTTAATCATAGCCGAGTATTCTACACGCGCAAATAGCCCAGAAACACGGCGACGATTCCACGGGAATACGATCGCTTCCTTTTCACATCCGTTTCCACGAACGATTCTATTCACGATCCTTCGAAAACACAACTATCTAATTAACCATCGTCCCCGTCCGAAATCGTCGTAGCCCGGCAGCTGTTTCGCGTGCCATTCGCGATTCCTGGTAACACAGACCGGGTGTCTGCGCGCCACACCAGAGGCGATCATCCACCGCGATTTTCATACGAGAGGGACAAAGAGGGAGGGGGAGCGCGACAACATGCGAAATGGAATAGAATAAAAGAAGTTCTGACTGGCCGTGTTCCAACTCGCTCGAAACGAGCGAGGAAGGGAAGCACGTGCTTCCGACATCGCTCTTGTTTCGTGAATCGTGACTACAACTCCTCGCGTAATTTTAGACCGAATTGGAATTATATTTGCACGGGACGGTTGCCTTTTGCCAACGAATCCGATTTCGGGTGTCGAATAGTGAATTCGAGTGGAAAACGAACCTACTACCGACCACCTGTCACAGGAGCACAGTCGTAGGTATTATTCTCGCCACGAAACACGGTGGTCTTCGAAAAGATGCAGCTCACGTGACGCGGAGCGAGCTTTGGACGGCGACCGCCGAGAAAAACTGGGCCAACGGCGCCACGGTCGCTCGTACAGGTTATGGTGCACCGTGGAGAGATAC